>NC_086283.1:68121603-68384103 GCF_021018805.1 Prinia subflava | reverse complement strand
GAATGAAGGAAAGCCAAAATATTCCCAACGTAAATGTAAAAAGCTCAGATGTCATTACATTGGTTTGATTTAACAATTTCCATATTGGTTTTTTTCTCATGCTTTTATCCATGATGTATGTCAGATGTCACAATTTTGTCTAAGCAAATTATCTTTTCACTTTTAGAGACTGGTGGCTTTTGTTTATATATTGATTGTCTCAATGTTAGAACTGTAGACTGATAAAAATGTTAAAAAAAAAAAAAAAAGGAAAAAACTGAAAAAAAGAGAAAATAAATTAAAATAAAAGAAACAGAATTACAACTACCAAGAAGCAAAACCTTAACAGTCTGAGGTCATGCTTTATTATAAGGTAAAACTACAAAATAAAATTGTGGAGAATATGGGGATTAAAACAGAATAATTCAGTTTTGTACCAAAACTGAAGTGCTGAGTGGCTCATAAGGGCTCAGTTGATTATATTGAATATTTTAAACACATTTATGGGGATGATTTTAAATATGTAGAGAATAAAGTATCCAGTTCTGTAAAGGGCTAGACAGAATCAGCTACAAATTTAACACCAGGTTCAGAGAATTTATGAATTCTGCAAAGAGCTCAAGCAGAAAAGGAGCTTACAGTAAAATTCAAATGCATTTAAAAGGAGTTTAAAAGCTAAGACATCCATACTGCATGATGTTCATTTATTATATTCTAAAAACTACACTGCACAAAGCTTTGCAGGGAATTACTTCAGGAGTATTTGTGTTTGACCATTAAAAAAGTAAAAAACATTTGTGGGGGAAAAAAAGATTTTTTATCATTGTTCTAACAAATAACAGATTATCTCATAAAGAAGCTTCATCCCTATGAATTTTCAGCTCTGTTTCTGAGTGCAGAGGTATGTGGAGCGAGTAATTCTGCCACCTGCCTGACTCTATCCTCAAAACTTTGAGAAACTCTTAGCTACTTTATAAATGTATTTGTTTGTTTTGAGGTTCATGGAAGCATGGGAAGCTGGGTAGGAAGACTTGTAACTTAAAGGTGACTATTTGAACATTGTTTTGTTCCTAGTAAGGTTAATGAAACAGAAGAAACCAAAATATAATCCTAAACCTTTCAGACACTCATGTCTGGAAGTTCACATTTTCCCTTATTTAAGTGACTTAATGTAAAGTAACATTGTGGTGGGGCACCAACTTTTAGTTAATTATTTGAACAGTATCTACTGATCATTTCTGCAAGCAAACAGTTCAAAAAAGAACAAGAGATCAGAAATTTTATAAATGGAGTGAGTGGGAAAATGTCATGCTCTGAAAAGCAAATATGAGCTAAGTTAGATCAGTGAGTTGTGCTGTTGCATTATCTAAACATGCTCTCATGGTCAGGATGAGGTTCGTGGCAGTGAGGAACACTCCACTGTAATTGAATCACGTAGTGCAAATAGTACCTAAGTATGTGCTTACAGATACTGCAAGTTCCCTGCTGACTACAGGTAGGCTTACTTGTATGTTTTCATTTAAACATGTCTAAATATTCTGCTGAATGGGTGTGAAGTAAAGGTCAATTGTTTCAAGATTGTACTGGATTTTTTTAAAAATGCACTAGAATAGTTTGTCTGCAGAACTTATTTTATTTTCCTTCCAAATAATTCTCTCTAGTGTGAATCACTATGTTGTTCCATATGCCTAAACACAATTTCAATTATTGTATTATTTTGTACACTGCATTTTCACAACAGATTTGGCAGCATACAAAAGCAATACAGTGGAAACCTATGATTTCATAATGGTGTTTTCTTGAGTACCTCGTTTGGCATTCTGTTACAGTATGGCAAATGTAAAACCAACATTAGCTTGTGAACAAGCTAAAATACATTCTAGGTTTGGACTAAGCAGAATTCAGTTCCTGTCTGGACTTCCCAAATGCTGAATGAGTTTCAGTTCATGTATCAGCAGAACAACTGTACATTTAGGTCTATTATGCATACAATATGTGTTTGCACACAGTAATCTGAAGCAGTAGGTGTAATACAATTATCTTTACATGTAGTGATTATGTGCCTGCCATTTCAGAATTTCTGAAGCACTTGGCATCTCTGTTTTGTAGTTTGGTAAAAAATTACAAGCTTTTGGGTTTTGACTTCTTTTTGTCCAACCCTGAACATGTTGGAAATCATATTTAAAAATTGTGCCTAGTTCTGATTCTTTTTCAGTGTGGAATTAAATTTTATATGTTCATAGAGTTATACCTTTCAGAAAGACTTTAGGTCCTTTGTAAACCTACATATAGTCCCTAAAGATGATAGTTTTAAATATAATTTGATTTTCCTCCCATGAAAGAAACCTGAATTGAGAATACTACAATAATTACAATGCATTACATACTAGAAACTTACAAGAAATTATCTGTATACCTTTTACTTTTAGTACCATCATCTCTGCTTTGAATTCATATTTATTTTTTGTATGGTGCCATTGTGTTATGTGATGCTGTCTTATAGCTGAAAAAAATGGTGTGATTTCAAACAAATAACTAAGAGAATGTCCAAACTTAAGTCTTCATTGCTTTTAAAAGTAGTTAAGTTGCTCTGATTTTTAGAAATTACAATTAGAATGCTATTCTGTTCCATGCAAGTCCTTTCTGTGGATAAGATTCCAGAAAATATAATATTCTGGGACTGCACGAATTTTTTTTTTCTTCCTAGATTTTGAAAGTTTCAACACCTTCAAGTCAATCTGAAAAAGTCCATAAATCCACCCGATAGATGTAGACTATACTGAAAGGGTCCAGTGTTGTAATAAAAAATAATAATGACACTGTAATTAGAAAGATCAATGGTTTGCTTGCATTTTTTAAACTTCATAAAATTGCCTCTTTTTTACTGTAAAGGACAAATTAAGTCATGCATGTAGCTGTATTCTTGTGATATCAAATGTAAAGATTACATTGTGTTTAAATGAAAATAACAGGCAAACATTTAAAAAGAAGATGAAGAAATGTAAATATATTTGATTAATAAAACATTTCTATTACTATACCTTAAGCCTTTATCTTATGTTAATATTGCTTATGGAATTTTGTCTGTATTCTGCAGAAAATCAAATATGCTTGAATGATTGTGCATTGAAGGTATCTTCAAATAATCAGCATGCCTTGTTGTAGTTGTCATTATCAGCTTCCAAAAGGCGTTTGCAGCCATTTGTGATGTAAATCACAGATTATGCTTGCTACCAGGCTTTTCTTTTCTGCCCACTCCAGTGCTTGGTTTTTTTGTGGTTGATGGCTTGAGTCATTTTCGGTTACCCGAATCCTAATTAAAAGGACCACCATCTAGTGGACTACGACAGAATTTCAAACTTCCAGTTGATGTGGACTCTGAACTCATTCTTTAGAAGTCACTCTAAAGCCATAGCTGAAAGCAGTAACCATGCTCCATTGCAAAGGACCCTCAGTGCCTTTTTCAGCATTATTTCACTGCCATTGTGTGTGTCAAAGAGCAGTGATTAGTTTACTGGGTTACACCTTGTTCCACTTGAAAAAATATGACTTGGATTTGCGAAAAATATGTCAGTATCTGTCATTTTTCATGTTACATGACCTTTTACATAAGCACAAGAACCACCACGGTAGAGTAATTGTGCAAAACTACTGTATTTGAGAAAATACTCAGGTAAAACGGCCAGCAGACTGCCTGCTGATTTGCAAGTAGCAGGGATAGTCAATCATTCAAGGCAAGTTTCTATACATCTGAGGAAAGTTCTTTCTAACAAGAATTGTATTGAGTCATGCTATATGAGATTATGTCACCAAACCCACATATCTGTCATGAGCTAATGAGACACAAATGTCTAAAGGGGATGGCTGGTGGAAGAGTCCTTTGGCTGATGGCCCAGCCTATGATATAGAAGAGTCCTGGGGTCCACCACCTTGAAACTCTTTGGGTGCATGATTTAGAAGGGATGAGACTCGGGTCTGCTAATATTTTTCTTTTAACTCGTTTACTGAACTTTTTTGGCGGCACTGAGGACCAGCAGTGTGCTGCTTGCTTAATTTGTCTCTGAATGTGATCACTGAGATCTGGGAAAGAATCAATCTGATATTAAAATGCAAAAGACCAGGAAAGCTAGATAACATCAGTTTTAGTGTTTGGGTTTTGCTGTTCTTTTCTCCAAATAAAGTGGATACTTGTTCCCAAACAAGGGGGCAAGACATGAACATAATCCAAGTCACTGCACACACTGCTTAGGTAGCCTCCTTGGCACCAAAAAGCATCTGCCAGTTAAAACAAGTCCAATAGCTTCTTAACACCACAGACTCAGGCTCCACTTGAACTGATGACACACAGATGTTGAAGCCACACTCTGACCTCCATCTACTGAGTGTCAGTTTCCCCATCCTCAGACTTACTTCTTTTCACAATTGCTAAAAGATCGTCAGAAAAACATTTTGAGAGCAAACTTGGCCAGCTTCATGTTCCATGGTCGCAGGGGATCTGACAGCCTTTTGGACCAACCAGTATAATGCAGGGTGCTTAACAGGCCCAGATGTCTGGTGAAAATAGACACCAACAATTGTACAGCAATAATTAGGTCCCTAAAAATTAGGCAATGCTACAAGCCCGTTCATCAGAGGGGGGCTTTATTTTCTTCTCAGTATTTCCTGATGGCCACCTTGAGGACAATACCTGACCAGTTAGTCAAGGGACAACCACAGGTAGCTGCTTTGCTCTAAATCTGAATCACTTATGTGTAGGCATGAAACAAGGACCACAGATATCTGAACATAGCCACAGGTGATTTCCTATTCATGTGAGTAAGGACACCAGAAAACTAACGGTGTAGAAGACCCAGATAACCACATATGGGACATAGGAAGAGAAGAGGAACATACAGTCTATCACAAAAGGAATCAAAATCTCACTGAGTGTGTCTCATCTTTGAAGAAGACATTGACAAATGTTTTGTTGGTTTCTATTTTTTGGGTTTTTTGGGGGGGTTTTGGACTATTTTAATTACAGATAACTTTAGGGATGGTAGCTGTCTTAGAGAAGAATATTAGTGAAGTCTGGGCCATCCATTATAGCTGTAGATGTATCACTACCTTTCTCCCCAATGCTGTCTTCTCCAAAAACCAGAGCAGATGAATGTTACCAATGCTTCTCCATGGATTTAAACTTTTTCCAGTCTTTAGTCTTCTTCCCCCTCCCATCTTGCCTGATATAATTTTCATCTATTATACTTCTATTTTTCTTTTCCCCTCTGACATTACTGCACTCAATCATTCTTCTCATCTCTAGAGTCTCTCCAAATAAGTTTGCATATGACCAGGGAAGGAATTTGTATTTGTTTATATTGGCACAACAAGTCACAGAAATAATTTTTTTTATATAATCTTAGCCTCAATAGAATGAGTCAAACTATAATAGTCATGCAGAGTTTCAACCTGGAATTTATTTTTTTTTTTAGGAAGCCAAGAACATTTTAGCCTAAAGCACACACTACAGAGATCAAATAATTCTTCTGGAAGCTATTTAGCTTTTTTTCTTTTTTATTAGCCTTATAACAGGACAATTGTTTTCTATATTTCCCATGGTATAAAAGTAATTATATATGCAGTAAACTAAAATTTTCATTAGAAAAAGGCTTTCTATCAAACAAAAAAAAGTGCAATAAATACATACACTGAGCCATATTTGTAATGTCTGTATGTTTGGGTCTCTCTTAATTGTCTCTTTTCTTTTTCCTTTAAAATATATGAAGCAAATTTCTTCTACCTATGCATAAAATCCTCAAGAACTGAGATAAAATATTGCTACAATAGTAATTGCACCATAGTTCTGCACAAGGCAGTACTGCAGTAGTGTCTGATCAGTCCGTGATAACAACACCATGTGACTCCCATCTCAGTTTTTGGAATAGGTTATGTGATAAAGATATATGTTACATGACCATAGGTAGGTATAACTGAAAACAGTATCTGACTAATAACATCACTTCGTTGAGCTTGTTTTTATTTGAAACCTAATGATAGGAGGGTGACTGCACTTATGTTTTTTTGGGAGGTAAGCACTGAGGCACTTAAGCTCTGAAGGAAATTTAGAACCATATTGTACCTGCCCTCCATCTTCCTAGTTTTGCTTTGCTCTGTGTTAACAACAGAGCTCCCAGAGAAAGATCTTCCTTCAAGTACACACTACCAATAAAGATTTTTCAGGCTGTTTTTCATTTTTTCCTCTCAGAGTTTGCTTTCTAGAAAAGTAAAGGGTTTTCTTGAAGTGGGGAAAAAAAGAGAAAAAAAATAAAAGAAAGAAGAAGAGAGAAATATTTTCTATAAGTTTTAGGGAAAAATAATTTAAAATGTCTTTATAAAATGGGCCGATTTGTGCAAAATTCCTCTCTTGAAGAGTTCATTTTTGTCTAAAAATAATTCAAGAGATGCTTCCTGTCTAGATCTAAAGCAAAAAATTATTAACATTTTTACACTACAGATCATGATTCTCCATAGAGTTTAATGGCTGGTTCTTCTGTGCAAGCTTTTGAGTAACATTGTGGACTTTAAAATTATTGCTTTACTTTTTACAGTGACTGCAAAAATACTTTTTCTTTATCAGTCTTGGACGGTCATATGGCCTTAATTCACCCCAAGTTAAGTTCCAATGGAGGGAATGCATTGTACACATGATATGTATTAACAAGTTATACTGTAGATTATGGAAGAACTTCAAGCCATGTGTGGCTTTTTCCTTCCCTCTCCTTTCTTTGCTGGCACCTTTCTAGTTTAGAATTTTCCTGTGTTAAATGAGGTTGCTGGCTATCTCCCTTTCTGCCAACAGCCTGAGCACAAGGGCTCTTTGCCTACAAAATCTCATGGCAGTCCAATGGATACTTCAGTAAGCAGCATGCTTCTAGTATGCTTCTAGATTGTCTTCAGATGTAAAAATTCCAAGATCTGGCTCCACCCCAGTAAAAGGTACCATAGCTTCCTTTACGTTATTGGTTCATTATCTAAAATAATTCCATGGTAAGGATCCAGATGTTGGTTTTGTTTTTACTTTGTTTTTTGTTATGATGCTTTCCCTCATGGAAATTGCACATTTTAGAAACTGCAGAAGAGAAAGGGAATCTGCAGCAATCTTAATTTCTTGGTGCCTTAATCTGGTTTGTAGCCCTCTCACATTTGAATGTGTCATGAACAGCACAGGTAAAATGACAGGAACCAGTACAAATTACCAGGTTGAATTAGGATAAAAGCCTGAATAAAACAGCACAGCAAATACATGTTAATAGTAAAGACATTAAAATTATCTTTAATTTCTATTATAGCAAAGCTGAGGTGTCACTATACTGGAAATTTTTTCTTATCCTTGCAGTTTTTACATGTGTAGCAAATTAATTGTTAAAGTACCTTCAGTGATGGCTTCATGTAAATTTTTTGTGGAGGGAGGGGAGCTGTTTTTCACAAAACACTCAACCTATTCAACCTACATAGTGAGGCTGAGATGATGCAATCTATCCTCAAATCTGTCACAACCATAGCTGTAGTCATTTAAAATAACCAATCCAATCATCCAGCTCTTGATTGTTTGATGTTCTTTCTGGCTTTACACTTTTGATTAAGAGGCTCAGCAAAGAGGTGAAGTTGCAGAATAGCAAAGGGTTCCTTGACCTAAAGAACTTGAAGTCAGCAGGTCACTTATAGTGACTGTGATTTATTGAACAATAAACACAGCCTCGCCAAATCTCTTTTCTTTCCTCACTGATCTATTTTTGCAGGCAACATATTCTTGTTCAGAGCACACATGCAGTGAACTTTCAGAAAAATTATTCAGCTTCAATATAAAATAAATGTACCTGTGATTCTGCTCAACCATAATCATGTATTTTAATAGACTGATCACTAGAAAAGGAATAAACTACTACTACTACTAATAGTCTATGCTACTGAAGAATGCAATAAGTCTGTACTAAAACAAAGAAAAAACAATAGATCTCATTACATTAAAGAATAAAATTTCAACAATGAATCTTTTCTGTAGAGAATCACATGAAATTTTGGTCAGGGTAAAGAGCATTTTTTCTTGCATAGATTGTTTTTTGCTTAGGTCTTTTGCCCAGTAAAAAACTAAGGATTTGCAATGAGGAAAGAGAAACATGCCTTTTCAAGCTAAAATATCTTGTGTATTGGGGGGGGAGGAGGGTGGCTTTCCCACCTTTCCTTTATTTTTATAAAAAACAAAATAAAGGAAAAGTGGGAAAAAAGCAACAGGAAAAAAATCTGATTGCATGGAAAAAAATGCTTTCATATTTGGAAACAAGATGATTAGTAACGATTTTAAGAGATGGCTTAAACTAATCACAGGTAACTGAAGATCTAGGCCAGATTTAAGCCATAATGATTTTATACTCTTTTTGCCCATCGTGTTTTATTTAATAATGTCTCTAGTAGCATATAGTCTTACTGATCTGTGTAACCCATGGGTGACACACTCTCTTCCTTCAGGTACACATACAGGCATTCACCCTCATTCTCTCTCTGCCTAATCTTTATCGATTCTTTCTTCTTCAAAAGATTCAGACTTTTCAGAGCTGAAAAGAAAATGCAAAGGTAAGGGAATAAAGTGATAAAGTTGAAATCTTGTAAAAATAAGAAAGAAAATTTCTACCAGGAAATCTTACTGTCTAACTTTAATAACCTTAACCAGAACATATATATAACATATAATTTTTTCTTTACATTTACATTTGAGATAAGTGTTTAATTTGTCCCTGCAAATTAAACAGCAAAAAACTGCATTTTGCCTTACGTTAAATCAAGGTAATCTTCCACATGGTAGATCATCTGACTGTTCTTACACAGGGTAGTACTTGGGACTTTTTGACAATCTTTACCCCGCATTTAAAATTAAATGCAGCATAAAGGAATGAAAAATAAGCTTTTTTTAGCCAAAACCTTTCCAAAGGAAATGGATGTCTGCGATCCTGCCCAAGAGGTTTCATCCAGCATATTCTGCCTTGGAGAGGGAGATTGCACCCTCACAGTTCAGCTGCCCTGCTCTGGGGGCTCTGTGAGCACCAGGTAACCTCTGATCTCTAACAGGGTGAAAAGCTGAATAGATTCTTTCCTAAATGTGAAACTTGCAGAACAAATGCAGAACAATTGCAGAAAATTGCAGAACAATTGCAAAACAACTTGCCCAAGAAGAGGAAGACCACATTCTGTATTCCATCCCAAAATCAACCAGGTTCAAAAAAGATGTATATAGACAAATAAACGTTTAAAGAATGTCTTTAAATATCAATTCTCTGACAAAAACAATCATGTTTTCAGCAAGGACCTTCAGGATTAAAAGCTCAAGTTTTGTGTTTGTTTGCTTGCAACAGAGTTTTAAATGAGTACAGCCTGATGTTGAAAGCCAGTAACCCAGGGACTGGCACCACGTTTGGTTCAGGGGCTTTTTTTTAATGTGCCCACACATGTTACTATAGATCTGTAGTGTGTGAGAGGAAAGGTACCCAACATCAGTTCTGGGACCATTTTTATGACATAATTTATGTTTTTAATGCTCTTCCATGGTACCCCTGTGTTTCCAAATGCTTAAAACTGCTAGAAGTAAATTATTTCTTTCCACTACAGCCCCAAATGCCAGAAGGCAGGAGAAATTTAAACACAACTAAAATCAACATTGTGAATTTACTTGGCCTCCACATCTAGCAACACAGTCATAAATTTCTTAGGCTTTTTTATTTGAGAATTTAAAAGGCATTTTAGATTTGGCAACTTTTCTATAACAGTGCTTCTCTATATGGCTTATAGTGTTGGAATCCCAAGACTTGCACTGGCGTTGTATTTGATCAGAGGCTTCAGGTACTTTCCCATTCAAGTGTTATTCCACTGTTGACCACATGCTTAGGAGAAATAGTTTCTTTTATATCAGATTTTTGTCCTTGGAACTACTTTCGTTCTGTGTCCCTGTTGGGTACAGACGTGTCTAGGCATCTCATGACTGACCTTGCAGTACTTAAAAACCCAGTACCCTCTAGAACATTCTCTCCTCTCCTGTCATTGACAGGAGACAACTCTGCAGCATTTCTGGTAGGGTCTCTTGATGTGATGAGGGTTACGAAAGATTCATTTCACATTCGTGGTGACAAAGGCTGGCTTGTGTCTGTGTCAGTGAAGCACACAGCCATCCAAATACTGATGGTTACTTTGCAGTCAGCAAACTGCAAATCAGTGGAATCTCTATTTCTGCACAGCATATAACCAGAGATGTTGTTCTGTGGTGTCTGTGGTAAACAGGCAGCTTTTGGATGGCCAGTAACACTGGTTTAATTCTATCAAAGAGCCCTTTATTATTTTAAGTCCATGCAAGTTCCTTTACCTCCAGTTGGACTACATTTTCCTCCTCAAAAAAGATTCTTTTGTTGAAATCAGTGAAGCGCTTTTCCCATTTGTGTATTAAGCAATATGGAAAGAATTTCTCAGAGGGTCCACCATTGTTTGCTGTGAGTGACTTGGCCTCCTAAGAAAAGATAATGCCAGCCTTTTGTGCTGCATGAAGATTACCTCAGCAGCAGTCAATAGATACAACAGTAATGATACTTCCTTCCTGCCCTGAAAAAGGGGAAAGATATTCCAAATATAGATCAACCTTATGCTGCTGTAAGTTTATAACTGCCCTAGATAATGTTACCTCAATTTCTGCTGGCCTACTGCTGTAAAGATCACAATCCTGGACCTACTAGATCAGCATCACCTTGTTACCTAAGAAATAGAGAAGTGTTAAAAAAATTACTGAAATCTTTAAGGCACCCCCTTTCCTCAGCCCCCTGCTCATTTACTGAAGTACAAGAAAGGTCTGAGCCATGGAGCTATTTTTTGTGGTCACATCCCCAGACTTCCTAAGGCCCATGTGTAGTGAAGAGGCTCAAACAACAGATACAGGAAAGCACAAAGACTATCCACCAGCATCCATTAATTTTGTTCACCCCAATGGCATTGACTTCACTCTCGGCTTCATGAGTCATCATTTATGATCTCAGTAATTTACTGCAGTGGGCATGAGATATACCACAAAATCAATGAAAACGAAGGCAAATTCAGAACTAAGATCAGGACCTGTAAGTCACTAATGTTCGAAAATGATGGAGTGAGAATTATTACATGGATTCCTATCAGCCTCAACTGTCCATAGTATAACTTGCCTGAGTGCAGCATGCACAGATTCTTTATTGTAGAGGAATCAAGCTGCAGTCATTGCTGAACCACCTGGCCTCCTTAGCACTTAAAGATGTACTGCAAATCAATTATGAAAATAGAGTTTAGTCCATATTTATGGGCTGAATGTCCCTACAAGCCAGGCTCTAGGGGAATTTCAGAACAGAAATACATTTCAGCTGCTCCTTTAAATAATTAGTTTTCCTCTGTGAAATCCTCTTGATAATGCTTGGTGCCCAGCAGATATGTCTGAATTCATCATCCTTTGGTACCACAAGTACAATGAATCGCAGGGTAATACTGGTGGCACTTAAGTGCCTCCTATTCATGAAAAATATGATCAGAAAACAAAATTTCACTGTGCAAAAGAAGGCACACGCCATCTCTATTGGATAATTTTACTTGTCACTCCATAAGGCTATTCTCAAAAGACATTTGAACTTTATTCACTGCTTACACTTCTTTTTCAGATAACCTTAACAGAATAAAGGTGTTCTCCATAAATATCACGTTAGAATAATTTAAAAATATCTTTTAGAGCAAAGAAGTGATCAAATCAGGCAAGTTTTGGACTTGGCATAAGAAATGGAAATTCACAAGCCATGACGCCAAGGAATAGTATAGCTGCATCACTACAGTAGTATTTGTCCTTGCCAGGAAAACTGATCCCAAATAATCCCACTCCCTAATAACATTATTGAGGAAGACAGAAGCAAAGGATTTAATTGAGTAGATGCACTTCTCATTTTCCTAGAATTATATTGTTCCTTTTGTTGCCGGAGCTCCACAGAGAACATTCAAACACTATCCACAGTATGAAAGACTGGCCAGTCACTCTCTCCTCCTAATCCCAAAGCCCAGCTGGGGACTTCCTCATAGAACAAAACATGCCAAGAAGGAGGGCAAGGGGATGATGGTTAACCTGGTGCAAGAGAAGTGCTTATTTCAGTAAGAAAGAAGGAAATGGGAGACAGATTGAAACGGAAATAGCTTGAAGAACACTTTTGAAAATTGTAGGCAGTGGGCTGGAAGAAAACTCTTCCATAGGTGGAAAGAGTGTACTTTTAGGAAATTGTTTAAAAGCCAAAGTGATGGAAGAAAAGATCTTAAAATCTAGACCAAAGCCTTAATTAACTTAATAAAGCTTAAAATAGTCCTTCAGGTTGTGTCAGGGAGAGGTGCAGTGCATGGCAGATGCCACAGTTTTAGTTCCATTTTTGAACTGGACCAGGGATTTGGCTGGAGTGAGCAGAGGCAGAAAACCTAAAAGAAGGTGTTGAAGTAGGGCAAAAGGGTCCACACTTTCTTGGACCCCATTACATTTCAGAATCAGATGGGACACCTCTCATGGGAATTGGGTAGTGTTACAACATGTCCCAGGTTAGAGCCTCATCATTGGAAGGGCTTTGTTGATTCTTCCCCTGCAATACCAGAGGATATTAAGAAAAACAAATTCCAAATCAAAAATAACATAAGCACAGGACTTTGAGAAGCACACTCTTTTCTCTTTAATAATTTGGATGCCAGATCTGTCATAGAAGCTAATCAGATCCTTAAACCTGTTGTATTCTGAATTTTTAAAAAAAGTAGAAAACAGGAAAAAACTAGAAAGCAAGTCTAGGTGAACAGTTATCAAGGGGAACAGAAGGAACTTTTGTCACCTGTCAATTTCCCTTGCAGTTCCTCTTTCGTGAACAAGGGAAATCCCACTGAATTCACTGAGATTTCATGTTCTCGGATTTGTGCTGCTGCACTCATTTGTCTGTAAAACAATAACATTTCCTGACTTGGGGCCTTCAGTCCACTTTATCGAAAGCCATCCACGTGCTTCACAAGGTCAACGTGGTAAACCCAACAGCAAAATTAAATTGGCTCATAATGCCACAGAACTCTGAGGGATGCTTAGATTTATATTCTGTGCCCTAACTGTAAGATCTCTATCTAATATTTTGATATTATTAGAGGATTTTCATAAGGAAAAACATGCATTTGGCAAAATCACAATGAAAATTATCCTTTCGCCTTCATTGAAGGCTACTTTTCAAAGAAATTAGCTTGTTGCAGAAACAAAGAAAAAATAGAGAAAAGAACTTTTTGAATATTTTCCTTCCAAGTTCTGATAAAAAAAAAAAGATAAAAGGGAGTGGAAACGAATTATAATCAATATTTTTCATTTTGTACTGCAGAAAGGAAAATGACTGTTAAGAGCCTGTGCATAACCTTAAGCAATACCAGATGTTGTACAGAGAGAAGTATTAAGTACTACTCACAGTTTGGAGTTTCCTTCAAGACAGTTAAGAACAGGTAAATTTGATGGGTGAAAGTTTTATGCCAGAAGGAGCCAGTTAATGAAGCAGAGTCAGACCTGTCAAAAAGCAATTATAATACGGAGCTCATGCAATTTGTAAAGCATTATGTTAAACCTTGGACCGGCAATTTGAAACAAGAGAAAAGTAGAGGTTATTTTTCTCAGCAAAAGGGAAGTTTAATACAATTCTGTGAGGGTATGATATAATCACTTTCTTAGTCACCAGCAGTGTGCTGGTTTGTCACCCATCCATTTCCGAGGCAGGATCCAGAGGGCTGAGCCTACAAACTCCACATGGTGTGAAAAGCAGGAAGAAAAAATGCAGTACAACCAGGCTCCCTAAAGAAATTTTACCATCTACAGCCCCCCGTTTGGGTAGGCACTGTGGGAGCTCCCCTGAAGTGCATTTCCATGTGACCTAGAGGCAATCAAGACAGAAGGATCTGCAGGCATTTTGGAGGTTGTTTTAATTATTTGGGAGCTTTTCTTTTTCTTTTCTTTTTTTTTTTTCCACTTTACGAGTTGTGAAAGATGCTGCCGTGTTACAGTTATAATCTCAGTTTGGACACTGTTCATGTGTGATTGTATATTCTGAAGGACTGGAAAGTGCTACTGCAGTAAAAATACTAAATCGCAGCTTCTATTGTGATGCATTATTCACATGTCATGCAGTAGTCCATTCTCACTCAGGTGGAAATCAGCTCAGATGGTGGTTAATAGACTCTTCAGATCTGTCTGAAGCACAGGTTATCACAAAAATAAATAACCATGCAAATCTTCTCCTGCACCAAGGTATACAGAGAGCTGCTGGACAACTGTGTAAATTCTAGTGTTTTTCATCCAGACAAAATAAAACAGCAACAAACAAAAATAAAAATCTTAATCAAGCCCTTCTCTTAAATAGCAGACTCCTATGGAGAAACTTTCCCCTTTTCACTAGTTCTAGATTGTGTTATGAATTCTACAAAAACAGACTCTAGGGAACGATCCTTCACAGACAGGCAGCCAAGCTAAATGGAGAGAGGTTTCTGCCAGCTGTAATTTTTCTGATCTGTGATCTGTGCTGTATATTCCAAAAAGCCAAAAATATCCACGTACTCTCAGAGGATAGGTCAGATCTAGATGGAAGGCCAAGAAAACTCCACAGATTTCAACTTCAGAGCTAGCCAAAATAGGGGAGTTCAAGCTTACTAGATCCCCAGCTTTAACATTCAATTTCTTCAAAGCCCTTGTCTGCAGCTCTCTCATTTTTTCCTCTCTCCCACTCTGAGTGAACCACTGCAGACACCCTCTGCTTTTAACAAATGGCAACTGAGATCAGGAAAGCCTCTAACAGTGGCTGGACATAGAAAGGGATGTGAAACTGCACAATAATGCAGAATTAGAATAACTCAAATACGGCTAGAGAACAGCTTGTAAAACTTGCTAAATAACCTTCTGTAGGGCAGCAATCAGTGAGCACTTCTGTTCCAGTCCTAGGGCTTTACTCAGCCTTATTGGTAGGATAGCCTCAGAGAGCTGCACCAACTGTGAACTTGGCTGTACATGCAAAACCTTTTAAAGGCTCCCCTCATTTTTCCCCTGTAATTTAAAAAATGCACCCCAGTGCATTTTAATAATGTTGCAGTAGGTCAGCAGCCCAGCAAAACACACGGAATTCCACTAAATGCAATGAATTGGAGTCATCATTCCCTTCATATATATTTGTGACAGGCCTGTATTTGTGTGGTCCTGCTTCTAGTCAGAGGAAAGTACTAAATAATTCCTGTGTCTTCACATAACTTCACCACTGCCAGAACTTGTTTACCCATTGACCACTCCCAGCATGTTACGTAGGCTGTATTTCTTTCAAAAAGGTTCATTTCCTATCTTTTACCTCATGTCTACATTTGAGGAGTGATTATTCTGAAACATGTCACTGAAGTTGTTATCATCCTCCCACTTCTCCAATTTAATTTAAAAAATATTGGGGAACTTTATACAGGAAATCATATCTAAATGCTATTCAAGATATTCAGCCTGAATCCTGCGGTCCTCATTCAATCTTTATCCTGGCACAGTTTTTACTGAGGTCAATGGGCTTATAGCCTGAATAAAGACTAAAAGCTGTGAGATGGGGCCCACAGGGCAAAATTACTAGAGATGGACAAATTAGTTTGGATAGACTAGCATTGAAGCAAAATATGTGCTCAGATCCTAGACTGAGCTGAAGCCAGTGCTTTGCATTTAGCTGTGTGTATAACTTTTGTGAATATTCATATTCACAGCTTGGGTCCCTACATCCTGGCCTCCAGAATGTGTGAATTTCTACAGCCGTCCCTTCTCCCCGCCTTGGAGGCCCCATTGCAGGAGAAGGCTTCCTCCCCACAGGAGTTCAGCTCAGTAGACAGGCAGTTCCAGGACATGAACAAGGCAGTGCTTACTGCAGGGGTTTGGGTTGGTCTTTTCCCTGCAAAAAATGTCATTTTAGAGAGCCCTAAAAACCAACTGTCTGGATTCCTATTAAAGAGTAATTGAAGCACACCTCTTCTAACATGGCTGCTGCGCTTGCTTCTCCTCCTCTTTCACACAGCTCTGCCATACCCTTAGATATTCCAAGCTGTCTTGGGAGGTCTCTTTGTGCCTCTGCAGCTTGCAGTCTGAAGCAGAAAATTTGTTTTCTTTCTGGTCAGGGTATGGGAGGGAGCTCTTCCCTGCACAGCCAGGGCACAGGGGAGTTGAGTTAAAGCACCACCAGCTCCTGCCAATGTGAGGTGTCAAGAGATTTTTACTGGCTAAAACAGCATGTGCACACTGCTTTGTCTTTCATGATTCTCATTTGTATGTTGAAGAGGACGTGCCTCTGCCTGCACAGTCTTGTCTTAATTTAGAATGGAGGGTTGAATCCTAAAGCCTTTATTCCTGTTCTCACCTTAGCACCCAGGAGTGGAGGTGAGACTACAAAATTCTGCTGCTGCTGGTAGGACCTCCAAGACAGCCAGATCTCTTCAGAAAGAAAAAAGAAAAAAGAAAAAAGAAAAAAGAAAAAAGAAAAAAGAAAAAAGAAAAAAGAAAAAAGAAAAAAGAAAAAAGAAAAAAGAAAAAAGAAAAAAGAAAAAAGAAAAAAGAAAAAAGAAAAAAGAAAAAAGAAAAAAGAAAAAAAAAGGATATTTAGATGAAGTCTTCTTGTTGTGAAAAGTCCATTTTGTGATCAAAATGTTTGGACAGGATATAGAAAAAATCAGACCCTTGAATATTTAGAAAATCAGAATACACCATGGCCTGACTTTTGCCATTTTACTAAATGTTACACTACTCCTTCTGTGGACTCTATAGGCAGCACAAAGATAGTCAGGATTAATTTTCATCCTCTCTTGGTGGTGTAAAAGAATATCAGGCCGTTTTAAAGTGATTTCTAGTTAGAAAACTTCCTTTAAAAGTCTAATTTTGTGTTTCAGTGACTGGAAAACATTCATTAGTATTTTTGAAAATATTGGAGACAAGTACTATAACTTTGATTTTCAGATATTGCAGATCTCTGGTGATAAAATTTAAAAATAAATAATGAAGCATCTCCCCTGGATTATTTAAACTGCAAAGGCAAAGGTACCTGCTATATATTAACACTGTCAGCCACCTAGGCATTACAGTGGATTTTTAATGTGTTTCATCAAAACACTTAAAGGCACTTTTCAAAATATATGACCCACTAAATAAAAAACATAGGACGTAATCTTCAAGGCACACTGATTAATGCAAAATTGACTTGAGCAAATGCAGCTTATGGCCATAGTCCAGGAAGCTCTCTTGATGTTAAAGAGTTTCATACAATAGTTTTCCATTTTCAAAATCACATCAATTTTTACTTACAACATTTTTAAAACAGGTACGGCAACTTTCAATCAACTGTCCAGCAAATAATTTACGATTCCTTTCTATTAAATTGTAAAAGTTTGAGTCATGTGAAGAGGACAATGGTGTAGAGAACTGATTTCCTGACTGTCACCAACCCAGGGCTGTCAACTGCTGGTACAGAGACAGAGATGGAGTGGGCCAAGTTATTCACTGGGAATAAGTTATGCGATTAATTTTTCTATTTTGTTTTTTTTTTCCTGTGCTTCTGATTTCTTCAGATGTCTTCATGACAGACAGACTCAAAATATTCGTGCTGTCAAAACTCATATTAGGATTTGTGCTGAAATGATCATTTGTCAACAAATGCTAAATGAGTATATTACAGTAATCAAATAGTATGAAAGGCTCTCTGCTTTACCTGTGCAGCACCACCTTGGGGAAAATAACTCTAATTCTTTTCTATCATTATTTCCTGTAGTAATATTTGATTGTCAACAATTAAAAGCAGACATTCAACCTCTGGCTATTACACAAGCAGGCATAAACACCGCCTTTCTGCCAACAAGAAAGATCTAAAATTTTAAAAAAAGCTTAACCACCATACAAACATTGGGAAAACATAGATAAATATTTCCTGAATACAGCCTTCATGCGGTAAGATAATCACAATATGTGCACCCTGGGCCCAATGCTGGGGCCTCAGCAGTGAAAACACCAGCAGTCCTGCAGGCTGCAGCATGAGGGAAGGTGGGGCTCAGCCAGGGGTGACAGCTGGACAACTGGCTTCTGTTTTCCACCTGGGAAGGGAAAATTAACTGAAATGGAAAAAAAATATGGCATCTGCTCTGTGTATTGGCTGGAGTATCTTGTGCTGATACTGGTGCAAGCACTTTACAGAAAGAATGTTTTTCTTGCAAAGACAGCAAGAACGCCATTCAGTGTCTGCCATTCTCACAATGCTCTTTCAAGAAGTCTTAAAAATGGTAGAGGAGTTGGAATTGCCATATTTCTGTCCCCCAATCTTGTGCTTTTCCTCAGCTTTGGATGATGCAGAGGACCAAAGATGACATCCCCTTCACAATGTCTGAGAGGTCATGGTTGCCTTGTGACCTGCTGGTAGAAATCAGAGATGGGCAAAATGGAGGTGCTATTTGAGGCACCTCACCCATACATGGATCAAAAAGCATTAAAGGTCTCATGAAAGCACTCACCACATAGAAAAAAAAGAAAAACAGGAAATGAAAAGAGAAGCAGAGAAAATAAAAGTTCAGATGAAGTTTTCAGGGTTCCAGCATCAATATTCTTTTTATAAGACAAAAATGTTTGAGAGGGTTTTTTTATGAAAAGGAAAGCCTGTTTTATTGACTGATGAAAGGTTTATGATAGCTCTATGATCTGGTCTGTAATTTCTAAATTGTTCCTAAACTTTTCCCTTCCGAGAGTCTCTGATGGCAGCCTGGGGAGCTCAGCATCTAAGGCTAACAACATCCCAGCCACCACTGTCCTTCTGAAAGAGGAGTTGTGATGTGAGCACAGCTGTGTCTTGGTCGTTCAACCTCTACTGAACAAATAGTATAGGAAAAGCTGTGGGCAGTGTGATGTTCAGTGGGGCCTTTGCCAAACAGAAATTATGTTCCTCTTGGTAAGTAGAATTGCCACAAGATTTCTGTAGGGTTTGGTTTGCCAGCAATCTATTTCCCATGGAAGGAAAGAGACTCACATTTTTGTCATGTTTTCTGTGTGAGGAAATATGGAAAAGCTGGAGCCAGAGCTTTTAGAAGGTTTTAGGAGCCAGAACATTTAGAAGGTGAACCCTTCTAAAATGAGGTTTCCAATGGGGATTAAAAATCTTACAGTCATAGAATTCTACAATGAAAAGGACCCAATAAGGATCATCAAAATTCAGTTCCTGGCCCTGCATAGGACAACCCCAGGAATCATGCCATGTGACCAAAAATATTGTCCAAATTCTTGAGCTCTGTCAGGCTGGTGCTGTGACTGCTTCCCTGGGGAGCCTGTTCCAGTGCCCAACCAACCTCTGGGTGAAGAACTGTTCCTGATATCCAACCTAAACCTCCCCTGACACAACTTCAGGCCACTCCCCATGTCCTGTCACTGTCACCACAGAGAACAGATCAGTGCCTGCCCCTCCTCTTCCCCTCACAAGAAGCTGTACCTGCAGTGAAGTCTCCCCTCAGTCTCCTCCTCTCCAGGCTGAACAGACCAAGTGACCTCAGCCACTCTTCACACGCTTCCCCTCAGGGCCCTTCACCATCCTCATGGCCCTCCCTTGGACACTCTCTAACAGCTCAGTGTCTTTCCTGTACTGTGATGCCCAAAACTGCACACAATACTCAATGTGAGACCATACCAGAGCACAGCAGAGTGGGACAATCACCTCTTTCAAGTATTTTCCATTAACTACCAGAATAATCTTCTCTGTAATTTTACCAGTAACTTAAGTGAGGCTGACAGGCCTGTAGTTACCAAGGTCACCACTCTTGCTTTTCTAGAAACAGCTAACATTCTCCATGGCCAAAGCAACATATGAGCAGTTGGGAATAATCAGAGCCCTTATCTTGTGAAATACGATCTGTGGCCATTGAAGCATTTTCAAGAATGAAGCTGGCCACTTTATAACTGATGGAAGTGCCTTATATGCAACCAACATGTACACTGGGGTTGCAGCAGCCCTCAGGATTGCCCTGTATGGGGACCAGGAAGGCTTTAAAACCTGAACGTTAAGCCTGTAATGAAGAACTTGCCCTCACTGGGTCAAGCTTTTAAAAAACATGCATATTATACTTCACAATGATTCACAGCTGCCTCTGGCAGTCACTGAAGTAGATTAGAAGAACAATCTTGACTAAGAAACCAAGGGTCATTCCACCAAAATCCCTTTCTCATCTGTGCTGGATCACAAGACCTGAACACCAGAGTTGAGACAACAGCTAGACATTTGCACAAATATGTTGTTTAGATCCCCTCACTGCTGTAATACATTTCCAAATAACAATTCTGAACAAATGGCATGGAGGTTTCTACATGGCTTCAAAATATAAGGGGGAGAGAAGGTAGATATAGTATATCTTTTTTCATTTTCCATTGGTTTCTAGTCCATGGGAAACCATCAGGATATTACTTTGTGCATTGTGTGAGAATGAAGAAGTCTTTCTTCACAATGAAAATGCTTTTTTTGGTACTGGCACAGAAATATATGTGTCCTCCAATTTACCCCAGTGTTGTAAACTTTTCCTCTGGTGATTTGTGTGTTCTTCTGGGTTTTGAACTTACAAAAAACTGGTAATGTTGTGCATATTCTACTCGTAATTTTATACAGGGAGGTTAATGTATATAAGCAACATGATAACTATGGCAAAGGATGTTTGTGGGTAGTTGCCAGCTCAAACACCAGTTGGTCCAGACCAAATAAAATTGTTCTGTCGCATCTTGAATTATATGATGCACTTAGGGGAAAAAAAAAAAAAAAAAGAAGAAGAAGAAAAAAAAAAAAAAAAAAGAAAAAAAAAAAAAAAAGAAATACAGATTTCCTTACAGAAAGAGGTTTACAAAGGCTGTGAGATTCCTGGAAGCTACTGGGGACTCCTAAGGCACGGCTGATGACTGGGTGCTGAAGCACAGCACAGATGAAGACTGAAAACTTCAGAGCAATGGAGTGTTTAGGTCTAAGGCTGCAGCACCTGAGGATACTTCTTGCTTCCTGCATCTCCACTGAGCAGGGCAGTGGTGGGCTTGTGCTGTGGAAAAAGGTCAGGGCTGTCTTTCTGCCTCCCTGCTGTGCACGCACAGCACTAGGCTCTTAGTACTGCTTTTGGCTCCTCTGAGTTCAGTGAGGAGAGCAGTTTTCAGCTAGTCAAGAGATTAGGTTTTTTTTCCCCAAGGTCATAATTACCTTTCATC
Organism: Prinia subflava; assembly: GCF_021018805.1. Lineage (NCBI taxonomy): Eukaryota > Metazoa > Chordata > Aves > Passeriformes > Cisticolidae > Prinia > Prinia subflava. Next base: position 68,362,841 of record NC_086283.1, on the reverse strand, counting down.
CAATAAACCAGTTTCATTTCAATGTAGGACTACAAACATGAACTAAAGACTCTTTGGTGCAGCTTAGTAAATGTACAGGATGGTTCTTAGGCTTAAGATAGCAGTCTTGAAGCTCTCTCTAAACTTGGCTTGGACTGCTGCTGAGATACCCTTATGTTCATTATTTCAATGGGGAAAAATGAGCTGGAAGTAGCTAAACTTATATAATGTTTTTCTTTCCTTCCCCTGCCCCCATTCTCTCCAAACCTTACATTCTTTTGTGTTGTTCAAGTTCCCCAGTGCTTTATATGAGGATTCAGAAGTCTGGTTCTCTGGAAACAATTGTTATGTCAGCTGACATTAACACAGCAAGCACTTTAACTATTTTTCCAACATATCCATCAATTTCAATGGCCAAAACATTAATTCTCATTAAGCTTCAACAAAGTTTCTCATTTGCCTCTAATTCTGTCACCATACTGCCTCCATGCAAGACTGCTTTACAAATACATCCAGTCATTTAACTAAAAGAACTTTGGGAAGCTTTATTTTTAGTGACTTTATGCCCATACATTTGTGAGTCTTCTAGGCAATTTATGACATGAATTTGAGCCCCTCCTGTTCTAAGTTTAAAAAAATATGTGTTTTAAATCAGGAAAAAAAAAGTGAAATTATATATTGTCGATATTAGCTTAGAAACTAGGCATAGCCCTCCAGAATTATCAGAAAGTATGAAGGAAAATAGAGATGAACTCAGCTGCTGAAACATGGATCAAAACTTTCTTGTCTACAAGCGCAAGGACTATGCCGAAAGATCGTCATCTGGTTTCAGAATTCTCAGTTTTAGTTTTGTGCTCATTGGACAAAAGAAGACATTTTTCAAGGACATTGAGCAAGGACGTTGTTCAAGAGAATATGAAAGATAGAGTGTTACTTTTTTTTGGTCATTATTAAACAGTTATAAATATGTATCTCTTAATAATTACGATGGGCTACTCTAATGTTTCAGAGTTGTAACTGGGCTAGTCTAAGGCCATAATCTGTATGAAAACCTATCCACTAATAAATAATGGATATCCACTATAAGATACCATGGTTTCACAGTGGGCAGAGGCTAAAAAAATACTAATACTATCTCAGCTATTAGTACAGCAAGTGATAAATGTTCCCATTTTAGAACTATAATGAAGTAAATGTATTAAGCAGAGTCTATGTTTTCTTTTTAAATGAAGCATGCAGCCTCATCCCACTCACCAAACCACATTTTTACTTTCAAATACCACCCAAAAATGTCCGTAAGAACTACGGTTAGGGGAAGTAAGATGCTGGTCCTGCCTCTAGAGAGAAGAATCACGACAGATTAACTCCCATGTCCTTACTGGGTGTGCTGAAAATTTATAAAATAAATTCTCACCAACATTAAGAGGGCTTAGTATAGGCAATTGACCTTGTAAATCAAGAATAGAATGGGCCCTATAATGTATAATATTTTGAGGTATTTATCACCCTGCCAAGGCAGACAGGGTTTGAGCATGTAAATCGTTGTAATGGTAACAGTAATTCTACATCTCAGTGCCTGCACTTCAGTGAGAGTGCCCCCAGGGCTGCAGGGAGGGTTTCCACTCTGCACCCCCCCCGCACAGCCCCGGCATGGCTCAGACTCAGGGCTGGTGTCCACAGAGACCAACACAAACAGGACAAAGCTGTGTGCTGAATTGTATCCTCTTTCTTGTTACCTCTGCAAGTGCATCTCTAATTCTCTATGCCTTTTGATCTGCTCACCAGTTTTCTCCAGATTTCTTCCCAGCTCTGCAGGATTTTCTTTCCTAAGGAGACGGTATATTTAGGTTATTCTCAGTTCAATCCCATATCATGATAGAAAAATGACATGAGCCATGGCTGAATATATATTCAAAAAATTTCAAAACATTTGAAGTGGGATAAAATAAATAATCCTGAGGCAAATGAACATGTTGAAGTCTCCAATTCTTCTAATATATTCCAGAAATACGCATGACTTTAAGAATACATTGCAACCTTCAGATAATTGTTAATGCATGTAAGTGTTTTGCAGGAAAAACGACATTTTGTGTTATCTGCAAAAAGCCCTTTTGAGTAAGAGTCCATATCTCCAGGTATTTCTTTTAAAGGGGAACAGTTTAATAAAAATAACAAAGCTAGAAACCAAGAACATTAACTTTCACTTTGCCTAGCTACATGCTAGTACTCTTGCTGTAATTATAACACAGAGGTCATTCCAAAGGAATTACCAGCCTTCAAATGATATGAGACAATTATTCTCCAGGGAGTCAGACAAATTCGTAAGACAAATACAGTTGAAATTTCAGACATCAATCTCTTTTTTAACATAGCATGGGAACAAGGGAGCTGTGAAATGTAATTTTACCCTAAGGCCCAACAAATGATCGCATTAAAATGATTTAAAAAAAAAGACTTTACATCTATTATACCTCAGAAGTGAATGCAGTGTTAGATTTTTCTAAGGCTTCCTGTGAATAATAGTATTTAATAGAATCTGAAAAGCACCCTTTGCAGATGCCCGTGCTTTTGGCTGGCAGGGCTGTCACAGAAGGCAACCCCACATGCTGTGGTGCAGCGTTGGATGCTGTGCCGGGGAGCAGCGTGATGCCATGAGCCAGCTCCCACTCCCCAGGCACTCCCCGGCTGTGGGGCTCACACTGGACCCTGCCACACCACCTCCCAGATGATATCTACTGCTCATGGTAACTCTGCACAAGAGAGGATTCCCCAAAGCAGCTCTTTTTGTCTTGACCAAATGTTTACCAAACAGGAGGAAGCTGAGCCAGTCTCCTCCCCAGCGGTGGCAAGAAGCTGTGTTGGATGGGAGCCTCATTTTCCTGGTACTGACAACCACAAGTGGAAATTTAAAGGGAAATGTACTTAGAACCATCTCAAAAGCACCTTGAGGAGCTTTCAGTGATCACCCATTGTGAACTCAAGGACACCCACTGATGGTGTGCATTGCCTGAGAGTGCAGGAGGGGTGAACCTCAAAAGGTGGCAGCTGTGGATCCACTGTTTTTTATACTTCAGGCCATCAGATTTACATCAGTTCCCATGAGTTTGGTTTGTCTGGAATCCTGTATGGCTTGAGCCCATCGAGAATGGAGATTTGGGACTGGCACCACTTCCAATACCCATGTGCAGAAAGCAGCAAACTCTGCTATTCCTGCTTGCATGGAGTCACTTGTGCTATCTTCTACATTCACACAAGTCTGGCCATGCCAGCATCGATTTGAGTGAGCTGTTTCTGTGAGCTGGGCAGGATTTAGCCCAGTGTGTGTGCCACAGTCAAAGGGTTGAAGTGGAAAATAGATATTAAGGAATTTCTCTTTGGCTAGAGTTTGACTTACAGAAACCTATAACAGTCTCATTCTTCAGATAAGTGCATTTCTCCAACTGCTATTACTCAAGAAAACAGTCTCCTTAGAAATCTTTACAGCCAACACATTGCAATGTGGCTTTGCACAACTTGGCAGTGAAGCTCTGCATGTTTTTATTGTATTTAAATAGCACCATTCATTTTATTCATATGAAGAAGTTTAGCTTCAGTGACATTCTAGCACTGCATGTGAGCTGAGTCCATGTGTGACCCTGAAGGTGCAGGGTTTGCAAGGAGCAGAGGAAGGAAGGGGTGTGTGAGGAAGAGTGCATAAGTTTGTGCACACTCAAAGGTAAATGAGGTTTTTTTCCAGGGATGTATTCCTCTCCCTGTGATGCTATGGTCAACAACTGCTTGAATGATCCTATTAGGCACAGCCTTCAAATATTTGTGAAAGAAAGCTTCCCAAATGGAAGCTGACAAATTAATGAGAAATGCAAATGCGTCCTGGATTAAACGAGTGCAAAAGTAGAGCAGCACCTGTCTGGTTGATGAGGATGCTTGACAGGAGAGCTGTGCCGAGCTTCTGTGGTTTTTAGGATGAGGAAAGAGATCAAAACTTCACGTTTCCATTTACCACACCAAAACATTTAATTCTACTCCCAAACAGATTTCTAAGGTAAACTTTCCCAAGAGACATAGTGAATTGTAAGGAAAAAAAAATCAGAAAACTGGTATAATGAGTGATAGACATCTCAAAGCTGCCATATGATGTCTCACCAACAAACACTTAGTCCACCTTATTCTGGGAACACTTTGAGTGTCTTGGGGAGTTCCCAGAAGAATACAAAGTTATGAGTCCCTTATGCTACATAGTTTCCTAAGTTAGCTTTAAACTAACACGGCATTGTATTATTAGTCAGGCAAAAATGGAGTAACGAAAGCCAGTAAAGAAAAAAATCCAGACATGCAGATACATATTTCATATATACATATATTTTCTGTTCGATTTAAATTGCCCTTACCCCATGACACAGGTGGCAAATCTTTCATCATTTGTCTCCTGTCTGCATTTTATTTTAAGGACACAGAAAGTCCCATGTACTGCCAGTACACTCAGTAGCCTTGAGTGCTGGGAACAAAGAGATCGTCTCTTGTCCATGAGAAGGATAAAACAAGAAGTGAATGTCATTGTAGGGCAACAGCAGAACACATGGAAACACAAGAGTGAGGTGTCATATGAGGCCCACAGATGATAAAACAAAATTGTGGGAAGATTTCTTTGTATTAAATCCAAAATTAAGTTAACCTAGTTAATCTCACCAGGTTCTCTTGCTAGCGACAAGTAAACTGCAAGATTTAGATAAAAACCTGTCATGCCTCCTCACTGCTGACCAGGAGGAATATGAATGACATCTTTACTCTTTATTCTTTCCATCTTTGTCTGATTCCTAAAGTACGTCTCCATTGCACACTCACATTTGTTTCCATCACCTTTTGCTCTATTCACGTCAAATACTTTTTTGCCATGAGAAGTACTGGGGGAGGGGAATTATCTGAAAGCACTGGAAACACCAGTCTTACAACAGTCAGACCCACATATGTCCATAAGGACTCCAGAATTCAATAGAAAGCAAAGCAGTTTAAATGAACGGATTTTATTATTTATGCTTATAGAAAAAGAGGAAAAACTGGGGAAAAAAAAAAAAAAAAAAAAAAAAAAAGAGAGAGATTGAAAAACTGATTTAATTGTAAATCAGTACAAACAGATCCAAAAACTGCTATACTTGGATCAAGAGTGTATCTAACCCATAGTCAACCCAACAGTTTAATTTTCAAAACTTGGCTTTTAACAGTGGAGGCATGAGATCAAGCCAAGATACACTGCCAATAAAAGGCTGAAGCTCAAAGCCAGTGTTGAATTACAGAGCCCAGAAGGTTTACGGAAGTGTTTAGTGAAAATTGTTTGCAAATGGGTTTAGAAAACTTTTCTCCCTCTGGCTGGCTGCTTCAGGATCTGGCCCTGTTAGACTTACTGAAGAGTTCTCCTCCCATCACCCTGGCAGGGATGCATACGATTTGCATGTGGGCAGGCAGGATGCTTGGTTCCTAAACCCATGTCCTCAAATTAAGCTAGAGAATGTTTCTGAAAGATATGGTTAAGTCAAAGCAAGTATTCTCCAGCCAAAGGGACCACTGGGCCCTATCCAAGTACAGTGAGATTAAATAGAAAGCCCCCTGATAAACAAAAATGAGGCTGCATGACCTAATGGTCCCCTCTGAACTGAAATTCTCCACCAAAACTGGAGCATTTAGGACTTTTCCCCATTTATCTGATGCACTGTTAATTGGAATAGTTCTACGAGGCATAGGAATAAACTATGAACAGAGAATTTTGCCCTGTGCAAAGCAGATTTGTATTTGATTTCATAGCTTTATTCTTGTACCTGATATGGATTAAAAAAAAATCATGGGGCCTGCAGGAATTGTGCTAATCAATGGAGAGAAAATTTATTCTTTTAAACAGCTTTGTTGCCCCTGTACCCAATGCAGTCATCACATACATCAGGACTTGCCCAGAAATGCTTTTGATAGTACCTTTGCTCCAGAAGAACCATGGAATGAGGTTGCTGTTGTTAAATGTAGAGTCCCAGCTATTTTTAGGGCATATGAGAACACAGATACACAGGAGGATAAGCAGCTCCTAGGGGTCACTGATTTCTATTCCTTGGATTGGTAGCTCAGGTTGGTGCCTTTTAGTACAACTAAATATGTTTGGCTTATGAAAGCATCTATAGATTCATGATTGCTGCCCTCTGATTTCTTGTGAGGTTTTGTTCTTTTTTATGGTTCTGTTGTTTTGGTTATTTTGGTGATGTGGGGGGTTTTTCACTTGGAATTCTGTTTTTGAGATTTCTTACTCTATACTTACTGAGCTCATGTATTTAATTTAAACTTGGAGAAATACACTAAAAAAACCCAACCTACTCCTGCCCTCTAATGAAAGCCCCAAGCTTTGTGCTGGGTCTACATTCATAAGAGCCTGTTTGCTGTGCTGTGATGATAGAGACCTTATTAACCACGGATGAGGTACCTTCTTCCAAGAGTCCTTAGGGAATCTGTCAGAAGGACTGACATAGCTCAGATCAAGGGTTGTCTATGAGAATTTCTTAAAATAACTCTGGGGATTCTCTGAAATGTTCAGCTGATTGAGGAGGCATTATTGTTTACTGTTTATTTCTCTGTACTTATTCTGATAGGACTGTTAAGCCCCCATTTGTTTCTTAACATGAATTCCCTAGGATCCAAATTGATAGAGTACAACATTGCTGTTCTAATAAGGCAATAGGATTTCTAGGTTTCTCCTATTGGAATGGCTGTCTGGTCCCAGACATGCAAAACTCATTCTTATTTTTATCCCTGGAAAAGTAAAAGGAGATGTGTTGCAAGCACTCTGCCAGTGCAAGTTACCAGGGTCTGGTCTGATTATTTCCTCATTTTTTTCATGAAATTCTCCACTTGGCTTCAAATCAGCAAGGAGTGTCTAAGTTACAGACATTTGTACTTCTTAAACCAGACAAAGTGCTACCTAGGCTGGTGGCACTCAGCAATCAGCCTGGCATCTGTCATCAGCTTGGTCTGCATTACTTTGAGGGATGGAAACCACTAAACACCTGGTTTCATTCTTAGCCAGGTGTGCAAAACAGGTTCTGTAAATTCTGTGGTTTTCACCCCAGGTTTCATCAAAGTATCTTGGGCTTTTCACACTGACCACAATCTAAAGGGTCCTCCTATAAAATCAAGGAAGAATTTGGAGGGATGAGAGGTGTGCACTAGAGCTGAAGACTTCTACTGCAGTCCAGGAAAAGTCCTATGACTACTAAATCTCACTCGTACGTCACAAAAACACAAAAAACCCACAAAAACAGGTAAAATCCTCTTACTCTAGACAGGATGAAAAATACATCAGAGAGGAATTGTGCACTATCAGTAACCAAGCAGCAGTAGTAGGTTTTGAAAACCAAACATCACCTGGAGCCACACTACTTAAATACATCCTGGTGATCACTGTGTGGTGGCACAGATCTCGCCACATCCTTCATCTCATGTGTGACACTCAGATCACTTTGGAAGCAGGCTTAGCCTTTGCTCTGAGGTTTTACAAAGATGCAAAGAAGTAAAAATTATTCACTCCCCTCTCCAGGAAACCAGTCCTTACTGAAGAGGAAAAATCCAAGTCAAGAGCACCCTTCCAAGTGAATAATCAATGCTGAGCTGTGCTGGGCAATCTCGTAAATTGAAACCTTTTAGTCTAACAAAGAATAAATGAGACTGTCCCAGTAACATTCCATCTGTTTAAAGCCAGCTGTGCACCTAAGTACTTTCCTAAATAACAGGTCTTAAGGAGGCTGATAGTGGTTGAAAGAGCCACAGACTGATCACAAGCATGTTCTGCTAACGTAGTATTTCTTCTCTTCTCGAATAAAGGAATGTTTGTTATTAAATGAAAGTTATGTTTAGACCTCAGTGATGGGCTGAGCAGCTGCCTGCTGTTTCACACTGAAAAACACATTGCATGCTTACCTGCAGTACTGTTCTCTCTAATTGATTCTTTCCTAAAGGTATTTCCCACTACTCCACCTCCTTCCTTTGCTCTGATTAACAATCACAGCATGATCTCATCAGGCCTCGACAAGTATTGATGGGCCACAGTATCATGAGGCTAATAAAGTATGTTACCCAGTATTTTCTGGTGACACATAAAAACTCCCTTATGAAAGACACAGGGGACAGAATATAATATAAATGCTTTTTTAGTAACAGCAGAGTACTGTGGACTCTGCAGCACTGGGCGCAAACATGTCTTTTAATAGAGCTCTCTGGGGCAGCACTGCCCAATCATGTGATGGGGGGAGGTAATAGGGACCCTGCTTTGATGCAGCTAGGGCAGAGGGGATGAGGTCAGGCAGGACACAGAGGACTTTGTGAGAAAGCAAAACCCCCAGACAGTCTCGCTGAGTGCTGCCTCACCACCTAAGCAAAGCCCTCTGAGGACAGCGGGCCTCTATGATGTTGTGTGCACTATCTCTACTTGCTGTTCCTGTTTTCTTTCTTTCTTGTGTTGCCCTTTTTATCCTCATTGCCCTATTAATATAAGAATATCATTAGAGCACAGTATTCAACATTTGCAGGACCATTCCTTTAAAAAGGATAGGTGGAATCATACATCAGCGATTTTGTTCCTCCTCCTATTTAGAGTTATTTCCTGAGCATCTGTCAAACATTAAACAATAAGAGTAAAAAGGCTGAATTATTTTCCTCTCTCTGCCATGTCATGACACAGGTGTCAAGCCCAACAAAACCACATGAGATAAGCACAACTTTGTCAGTTCAAGGCCAAAGCCAAGACTTGTTCTCAGCTCTCCCCTCCCCTCCTCACCACTCTGGACTCCCAGCTGCACTGGGGCTGGTGGATGCTGGTTCCCACCATGGGAAAGGGTGATGGGACAGTCCTCCCGAAGACTGGGTACTCACACCAGGGTACCTGGTGTGTCTACAGATATCCTGTTTGCTCCATCCTCCTTGGGGCACTGTGCTTGGCAGTGTGTATTTATGGAATCCCAAGGGAAACTGGGCTGAGCCACTCTCCCCACACTCCCAGTGCAGGATGAGCCTCACAGACACACTTTGCAGGTAACCCCCAGGCTCAACTCTTCCCTCTCTTCATTTGCTAGTGAAATGACGACTTCTTATTTTTTAAAAAAGTGTAGATCCAGAAATTCCTATTGTTGAGTGTAAGGCCGAGGAGTGTTACAAGGTTAGCAAATCTGGGGCTTGCCAGGGCCATTCTTTTAATGGAAGAAAAGAGAAAGAAAAACGTCCAGCAAGAGGTCCAGCAACAAAGAAAATCTCTTTTTGATCTATCAAGTCCTTTTTCTCCAGCGTCTGTGAATGCCTCACCTCCTGCACAGTCTCTGAACATAAACTTTGCCCAGCACACTCAGGGTAATCTTTTCACATCATAAAACTTATAATCCTCTTAAAGTGGTTTCGCAGGGTTTGAGGTATGATGCACTTATCAAACAACTGAAACAAATTAATCAGCTTATTTAGACTGTGGTCAGCGTGTGTGCAGCTCTGTGCGCGCAGGGAGGAAGCCAGTGCCATACCAGCATTTGTATACATTAGCAACAAAGCTGTCTGTGACAAGCTGTCCTCTGCACAACTAAATATTTAGTTGCATATCATAAGTAACTTCTTAAGTGATTAAAGAGCGAGGGTGCTCTCTGTCCGTGCTGGCGCGGGGCGGGCAGGCGGCAGGCTGGGGAGCGCGGCTTTGGGAGCGAACCTCCCCGCAGGGAGGGACACGTGGGGACAACCCCGGCTCTTCTGTCACCCTTCTCTGCCCTGAAACTGGCTCTAAACAGGCTCCAAGTGGATTTCCTGCATATTTGTACAGAGTTCAAGTTTTCAAATATTGATTGCTAGCTTTTATTGCTGTTAGGGCAAGGTTTATTTTAACGTGCCTCTATGGATTCCCGTGCTTGCATATTTCTCGCATGTGCAAAATTAAATTAATAAAACAATTTAATGTTGAAGAAGTATAGAATAGATGTGTCCTGTTTGATATAAAGGTATTGTGGAAAAGACATTTGTAAATTCAAAACCTATTCATTTGTAGAATTTAACTTCCAACAACAAGCTAGAAAAGCCACCCTAAACTTGGTCCCGGTATGTTTTCCTATGTGTACAATAAATGCTTTCTTCAGATGGTTCCAGCACCATCACAGCAGCTATCACTTAAAATGTTGTGGTTACCACTTTCAAGATTAATTTCCACAAGTATTTGTCACATTTGTTAGGATAATAAGGATTTGCTTTTATTAGTATTTCAATACTAATAAGTATGCTTAACAGAATATCTTGAATTTGATATTTCACCTAGGGAAAAAGAGAAGGAAGTCAGCCTGCTGTAGGAACAGGGGCTGAGTTTTCCTGTAGGCGAGTCCCTCTTCTTCCAGCTGCTTCCTGCCCCTTCTCTGCTTCTCCACTCCAGAAAATGTTCCAGCTTTTACTTGCTCTGAAGAGGAAAACTCCAGAGGCAATCTAAACGATTTTTAGGATTTTGGATGCCTCTTCTTTTTCAGTAGGTACCATGTGCAAGCAAAGGGCAGACCAGGATTAGGCCATTATCCCATGTGGATGAAGTTTGGAGGGATCTGATCGTGGCAATGTCCTGCATCCCTCAGGATATGGGAGTACCCGATGTGCCTGACACACTATCTTGTCTCCAAACTGCCTTCCCATCCCTCCCTCAGGTGCCTTGGCCACAAAGGATGCTTTAGCTCTGCCAAGGCTCTCCTGAGCACCTGGGCATTGTGCAAGAGCTGCTGCAGGGTTTGGGAGCAGCTCTCATGGGGTGAGCAGTGGCCCAGCCCTCCCTATTTCTTGTAGAGTTTTTTGTTTACACTCAGATGCTGGAAATACAAAACAGTTTTAGCTACAAAAAAACCAAACCAAACCATACCAAACCAAACCAAACCAAACCAAACCAAACCAAACCAAACCAAACCAAACCAAACCAAACCAAACCAAACCAAAAAACAAAAAAACAAACAAACAAACAAAACCCCCCCCCAAAAAAAACCAAAAAAACCAAAACAAAAAAACCCACCCCAAAACAAAAAAAACCCCACCCAAAACCAAAAAAAACCACACCAAAACAAAAACCCACCAAAATAAAACCAAAAACCAACCAACCAAAAATAGAGCAAAAACCCACAAAAAAACCCCACAAAAAACCCCAAAACCAACCAACCAAAAAAACAACAAAAAACAGACCAAAAAACCCCAAAACCCTACAAGAGTTTGCTTTGCTGTTGATGACATGGAAGAATTTTTAAGACCTTGCTTTCACAAAACACTTCTCAGAGATTTTGGTACTGGCACCTGGGAGATTAGTACAAGAAAGACAGTAGCACCATCATCATCTTTTCTAGTACATGTTGGGTTAATAAGAAAATTAAAGCTCAAATAAATATTCACAACAAAGTAAGTTCAGTCTGTCATGAAAATAATCTACATTTATAAGTTATCTAAAGTAAAGTGAGCCGTATAAGCCCCCAGCAGCTCTGAAACCATTACGAATTATTGAATAAGTAATCTTTTTTTTTATAGTTATTGACATAATAAATATATTTACTTGAAAACATCCGAAGCTGCATAGGCATAGAAGTATTTATGAGCCTGTGCTCTTTACAGCACTGTTTTGCAGGCTGTTGTCAGCTGTGGAAGGGAAGCCAGATGAAGAAGGTTTCACGTCTGATATTCTTGTCAGGAGATAGAATGCTCCAGTCAGCCCCACCTCTGCAGGCCCTCATCATCATGGGCCACAAAATAAATAAAAGTATCTAGGTGAAAATGGTGTAACTTGATTAATTTTTTTTTGGGATGGTTAATTCTTTAGTGACTAACAAATAGACCTGTAGTCCTGCAATACTGCTAGAGTAACACAGAGAAGCTTAATTAAAATTAATTTAGTAAGAGAGAAGGCTTAAATTAACATTAATTTGGTAACAGAGAGCAGGCTTTAAATTGCCACCAGATCATCTCTGAGGAAATAAAAAATATATAGGGTTTCAGGCCCAAATGCTCGACTGTTTAAGTGCTGGGAGATTTGTCAGGCAGAGTTGAAAATCTTTGCATGCAGCACCCAGGGAGAGGGACAGTGCCTGCCGTCACATCGGAAGCCGCCACCAGCATGGACACTTTGCCAAGGGTTGTGTGGGACCTACCGTGCCACAGAGCACAGCACCTTCTCCACTGAGGAAGATCTGCTGGAACAACACTGAGACGCAAGGTAAAAGGTGCTGCGTTGGGAATTGCGGTGTGCCAGAGCATGCCCACACACCATGGGAGGTGCAACAGTCCTGCCGGGGATGTCGTGGCTAAACCCTGTCCTGGAACCTGCTTGGGTCTCCTGGGGCCAAAGTCTGGCATCTTCTGGGACATCACAGGCTCTCCTCTGGAACATGCCAAGGTGCAAAGCACTTGAGGGAAAAATCTCCTTCTACAATAAAGCTGCATTATATTTTTTGCCTGTCTCCTTTAGGTACTAAATGTATCATCAGTGGCTCCTAAATGTCCTGAAGTAAAAAAAATAACAATTATTAGCCATGAAATCACAGATGTGCTTGCTCCTGTGAGAAAAAAAAACCCCAGCAGCTCTTAAAAGCATTTTGAAGAGCGCTTGTCCCTGGAATGCAAAGGCAGACAAAGATTTAGCCTCTTTTTTAAATTTAAGTCTGGTGGAACATCATGTCAAACCTCATACACCCACAACAAATCAGTCTTTATTCAAATGTGAAAATTTAGGCATAAATTGCTTGCTGCTTAGCTCTCAAAACAATGTCACATTACAAGAAATGTGATATTTTGAAGAGAAACAGGAAAAAATTTATCAAAGTTTTTGTTATTATTGCATTATCCTCCCGCTTGATCTACTAGCTATAGATACTTGGTGTCTGCTTAAGTGCTTTCCATTCTTCCCATAAGCAAATTCTGGTTGAAGACTATATATCATTTTACTCTTGATCACTGCTAGTCTCAGTACCTCATTACAGCAGACCACTTTTTGAAACTGAGCTATGGCCCAGATAAACGATTGTATAAAGTTTTAAATAAACATACAACATTTATGTTATGTTGTTTCTCAGGGATGATTTATAGTCATTTTCTTCATCCAGTCCTGAGCTCTGGACATAAAAGACACTGAGCTCTCTGCTGTTTATCCAGGCTAAATCCTCTGTTTGTTCTGCATAAGCGTTCTTGATTCTATAATATATTGCAGGCTTTAGCTTCAGGTTTATTCCCTCTGGGATGGTGGAATTAGATACATTAACTGACAAAGATAAGGTAGGGACATTGTAGCTTAATACCCATTAAAATAGATACTGTGATAATAAAAACAGAGTTAGAAAAGGGAGTCAAGGTTGTGATATTTTAAAAATATGTATTGATAAGACTTACATGAATAAATGCAAGATTTGAGAAATCTCTGTAGGGAAACCCCTCAATGATAGTTGGATTTGGTTTAGTTGGGTTTTTTTTCATAAGAAGAGAATTAAAAATAGAAGATATTGTGAACCAGATTACATGTTGCCTCTTGTGTCCCCAAAGAGAATTTTGTTTCTTACTAAAATGACTTTATGTAATCTGGCTGCTGAGCCACTGAAGTACTGCTTTATGCTACAGAAGAAAATCAAGAAAGCATCATGAGATAAATCAAGTTTCTCTATCTCAAAAAACCCACAACAAACCTATGTGGATTATTTTTAGTATGTTCCTTCTTTTATCAGCATATTTAAACACACACACGCACACACATATATACATCTTTGTTTAAACCACAGCGTAGTCCAGTTGCTCTGTTAAAAAAGCCAACACCGCTAAATGCCTGCTTTCTCCTCTTTTGAACATAGAACAAATTTTGAGCTAAGAACACTGAAAGTTTCTTTGTATTTTGCCTCAGTATTAATTCTTACATTTTTGTGTAAAAAAAGTGTTAGCATTTAAAGACCTAATGCCTACAACAGCGGGAAGATTTTAGGAATCATAGTGTTTAATGTGACATATTTTAAATCATCACTTAGTGCAGTATAAAAGTTAGCTAAGGTTTTAAAAGCCCTAGATGGACTTCCATTTCTTTTTAAGTGAGGATTAATTGGTGTATAAGTAACAGACTAGGTGCTTTCACTGCCAAAATCTATCTAACTTAAAGTTTGAATCTGGCAGTACAAACAGGAGCCCTGCCTGTACTCCTACCAGCTTGTTATTTTGTGGTACACAAGTTAGCATGCTGTCCACGCTCTGTAAAAAATTGCATTCCATAAAGCATGAAATGCCTTTTTATCTGAAACTTGAGTGGAAAAATAAGCAGCAATCAAATTAAACACATGGGCAGGCTTTTCTCTCTTTTTTGTTGTTGTTGTTTTATTCTACAAGCATTTATTTTAGCTAAGATATTCTACTTTTGGAGTGGTGAGATGCATCCAGGAATAATGGTGCAGATGATGTGAACGACTTACTCAATGAGCATAAAGGGAAGGGCAAAAAAGAAACACTCATGAAAACCCTCCAGTCCTTCTGAAAGAATGCTTGAGTAAGCATAAAAATATCTTTAAAAAAGCAAACAAACTTATTTTATGTAGATACTGCTCTTCAAAAGACTTGATCAAGGTTGCTTGATCAAATACAATAATAAAGTACTACATAATTTCTCTGCATGTTTAACTATCAAACTTTTTTATTATTTACTGTAAAGAAACAACTCAGTAATTTGTTTGTTAGTGAAATCTGCTATTCTTATCATCCTGCATACATTTGATAACAGGAAAAGGAGAGAGAAAAAAGGGTGTATATGCAAAAGTCCACTGTGGCAAAGAAATGGGAATTTCTTGGCATACTGGGCAAGGCTAAGGTTTTGCGAGTGGCAGTAAAAGTATCTTTTCCATGTGATGGAAAGTGCAATGATACAAAGTTTCCTCCTCCTCCTCCCACTGTGGCCCAATCTGTGGCCTGGCAGCCCCTGAATTTTTGCACTGAGCTCCAGAATGGGATGGAGAGTTTGTGACCATCTCATGGGCACAGTCATGTTTGGCATGTGGGCTGTGGCCTGTTGGTTTCACAGCATTTGAGTTACTTTGATAAGAGTTGGCCTCTCCCTGCCTTCAAGATTAATTTCCAGAAGTATTTGTCACATTTGTTAGGATAATAGGGATTTGCTTTCATTAGTATTTCAATACTAATAATTCATGAAATGATTTTCCTATAAAAGTTTTCACTAAAATCCTTGCAATTACTTATTTACTCAATAGATGGGATATGGCAAAAAATGCTTGACCTTTTCTTTTTCAAATAGCTGTAACAACCAAGCATTAACTAGCTATTAATCAAAGCATCAGTATAATGAGGAATCACCTTCACCTTACCAAGAGAGAAATAAAAGTAGTACTGCCCCATAGCAGTAAAAAAAAAAAAAATCTTGTCTGGGGCAGACTCAAAACTTCAGATATTTTGTCCTTTTTCCTGCCCTCATCAAATAATTTTATTTAACTAGTGTTTTAACAAAATGATTAACCTAGCCTTGCATGGAAGGCTGCAGCCTTTGACTCCCTTAACTTCCCTAGATATTAGAGTTATACAGAAGGATTGAAGTGATTCTTGCTTTTTTCTAAAGGTTTCAGGTGAATTGGTAATTAGCAAGAAGAATGAAAGAATATACTATTTATCTACTATAAAAGAGCAAAGTAAATAGCTTGTACTCATTTACTGAAGAAGCATCTCAGTAGAAGCCAGCATCTACTCCTTTAAGGCCATTAAGACAATTGCAAACAATACAAACAGCTGGAGTTTAAAGCAGTTTGTGAACCACTTACACAGAAAAGCTTTTCCCACATTATTCTCATTTTGCTGATAGGAAGTGAAAGCCTAGAGCCCTGTTTAAGATCACTCAACACCCCTATAACCAAGATGGGCAGAGAAACCACAGACTTGGCGTCCAACCCTCAGCCTACCAGTGGGATCACTTTCAGGAGCAACTCAGGAGAGATTTTGCTATGTTGCACAAAGTACTGCAACAGAAGCTATTGGTCAGGATGGCAAAGCATTGCTAGCCCCTTACACAGTGTTTGAGAGATAATGGCTTTTAAGATGCCCTCCTGCTAAGTACCTATTTCTAGCTAGGCAGTTACAAGCCATCTGCATTGATGATAACATAAGTAAATTAAATGGGATCAGTAGCATAAAAATCTCTATCCTCAGGTAAAACTTTAGGCGTTTTAATGATTTGCTGTGTATCTGCAGCAAGATGATAGTCAGAGAGCCAAAAAAAAAAAAAAAAAAGCCATGTGCTTGGCAAGATGCATTAGTATGGGACAGGAAATAAAACTCACTTAAGAGATACATAATCATGTTGCTGAGGTGTGCAACTTTTTCCACAAATAATAGTGCCCTCTTATAGAGATGTACCTACCAATTCCCTAGGGTGCCAGTGTGTTCTTGCTTCTAATATTCTATGTTTGGGGATTTTATTTTCCTTTTACTTTGGGTTATTAGCCCCATTTATTCAGTTCAATTTTCTATTGTCAGAGAGTCAGGATAAACCAGTAAGTTACGAGTATTTAAATCATTGCATCCACATCCAGGAAAACTGCAGTAAAAAACATTATTCCTATGGAAACATCAAAAATATTATCTAGACCAAACATGCCCTATACCTTGCCTGAAGGGTTCCTGGAGCAGCAGGTAGGCTCTGTGGTTTACACCAAATACACATCAGTATTTATGAGAGCATACCCACAGTGCTGGCTCTCACTCCTAAGCTGTGTTATTCATTCGGATGAAAAGTATCACGCCCACTTCGCATCTGACATGAATGGGATGCAACTTTGGCTGTGTCCACGCTTAACTATAAAGCAAATAGCAGCTCATAGTGCTTTCTGGCCCTGATCTGGATGACCTATTGTATTACAGTACTAATCTGGTTGATAAAAATAGCCTTTTCAGACAAACACTGATGGTCAGGTGTCTGTACAATGAACATCTCTTAACATGAGATCAATAAAATTATTGTCTGTAACTCCAGATCAGAAAACCAAACCAAAAAAACACCCTCACTTATGCTACCAAGCAAGTACACAAATGCTAGAGATTTACCATTAGCTCTTAAATTTTACAAAAAAAAGTGTTAGCTTGATTGCCTGCTCCTCAAACCCTGGTGATTTAATTTTGCCCCTCTACTTAAATTTACCTTTGTAAACCAAAATTTATGATATTCACCTTACATAACAATTTTCAAATTTTAACAGTTTTTTTACAGTACATTTAAAGCTATGAGGAATGCACAGTAACTGCTGAAAAAGAATTGGGCTGTGGATTGTTCTCCTGGACTCCACCTGCCCCAGCAAACCTACTCTAAATTTTGATGCCATATTATTTTGTCAATGCAGTTATGTCTGCACTTAACTGCATTAAAACCTTTTGCTCAAACACTCTGTGACACTACATTCCATAACCAGCTACTTGCTATGAAAGTTGTTAGAACAAAACCTTTTGTAGTAATACATGAATTGTTTAAAATGCGGTCAAACTACCACAAGTTTTTCACTTGGAATAAACTTGGAATATAATAAACTTGGAATAGAGTACTGGACTACAAACCAAGGGACATCACTTTTCCAGCAGCATTATTAATGGGGACTATTTTAGTCTTCAGTGATGGGGAATGACAGGCTGTAGCATTTTTTTCAAGTTCAGAATAGAAAATAACCGTACTTGCAAGAATTCAATTACTCTGCATTAAAGCTGCCATGGGGTTATTGTACATTTATACATTAGAAAGTCAGTAAATTATTTTTCTATAGATTAGTCTCTCAAAGATGATTTTTTTTTTCCTTTCTGTTCTGAATGCCAAACTCCTGACTGCTTCTCCACTACAGGGACTTCATATCTGGATAGCCGACATCTGTAAAAACATTTCTAATGAAAACACTACTAATACAACCCCCTGGAGAAACAAATGAAATGAGATCTAAGTACGCAGCCGCCTTTCTACAGCTCTGTCTTTAACAATAGCAAGGCTAGTGCTTCCCATCCAAGCCTTGACACAGGTCACGATCATTTAGGCACAGTAGTAGCAAAATACATAATTGTGTAAATATGTAATAACGGGTACAAATACTCCAGTAGCACTTAGAAGATATGATAAAGGACTTCTGTTTTTAGCTGTGCATTAAGGTTTATCTCAGAGGATGGAAGGGAGAAGCATTTAAACTGCAATGAAGGAGAACTGCAGATTGAATTCTTGAATGCTTAGTGCCAGATATAAAAATGCTTCTTTCCCGCAACAGCAGTTTAGAAAGTATGTAAGGGTTAAGTCTGGATCACTGCTGAAATATTATAGAAACAGTGGTTAGAGATTCACCCCAAAATAAAAATTACTATAAATACCAGTAATGTAACTATATACTTAATTCAGATTCAAAGTAAAACTATACTATCTTATTTCTGAAACATTGGTCATATTTTTTTTCATAGATATATGTATAACCACTCCACTGTTTTAATATACAAATAAGAATTTAGACAATTTTTCTGTTAGATAGTCTAACAACTATCAGGGGAAAAAAGGTCTATTTCTTTGTAAAATTTCTCAAATCTTAGTGAATGCTCCATATCAATCAAACTACATCCAGGTTTTCTGCCCTACATTTAAACCTGTAGTAAGTAATTTGAGGCAACAGCAAGTCCTCACCACTGGAAGAAAAACTGCCACATAAAGACACAAGGAGGGATTCTCTGCCTGAAGATCAAAATAAAAAAAACCCCCAGTGTTTCTAAATGCCCCAATTTCAAACTGGATTAATGCTTTTGCTAGACTAGGCTGTACAAGTACAGACTATAATCAAAATTTCCTTATTCAAAGTGAACAGCAAATCCTGGGCCCAAATCCTAAGGCAGATGAAGCTGAAGATGGAAATGATTTGGTATGGAACTGACACCTCTGCCACCTGGGTTCACAGGAACATATCGACAAGTGTACTTGTTTTGAAATAATTCCATCAGCTTCCCTAGTGAAACCTGGGTGCAATAAAATCAACAGCACTTTGCCCGAATTCCAGGAGGGCCAAGCAGTTGCTTCTCTTCCCATTATATTTCCTCCAGCCTATGGAACCAGGACTGAACCTCTAAACACAGGTCACACTTCCAGCAGCCTTTAATGCTGAGCAAATTAAAATGGGCTTCTTATCCCATGCATCTGTTTGAAATGACATTTCTCATGCAATGGAGAAAGATTAAGATAAAAATTTTGAAACATTTCTGATTAAAAAATGTTATTTCATCTTTCCATTGAAGCTTTCCACTGACTCTAAGCTCCAAAATGCCTTTGAGATAATAAAAGGGCAAATGGAACCCAACATAAAAATTTTCTTTGAAAGACAGTAATATTGAGCTCATGTCTGCTATATATATTTACGACAAACATATTTTGCTTCTGGACTACTTCAGACTGAAGCAGAGGCAAATCGTGCTGGAAAAAAATGAAATTCAAACATATAGCTTAGATTATCATTAATTTCCTCATTCTGATACAAACAAAGAACACAAAGAGTAATGATTATAAAAAAATAAATATCCTAGGTAAGTTATTTTAATAATCACAAAATTTATGCTTTGCACCTTGCAAGTTGTAATCTTTCAAAAGGCTAAATGGACCCAAATAGCTTAAATGATGAAGTTTATAAATGCTTTTTTTATGTTTTATTTTGCTCAGTATTTTGATATCCTAGAAAGAAAACTCAAGTTTCTTTTTAAAACATACAGCAACACGATTGTAATTTTTTTACATGCCACAGAAGAGACACAATTAAAAAATTAATTAAAAACAAACAAAACCCCCAACAAAACAAACCAAAAACCTTTGAATAATGAATTTATTATTTTATAGATTCAAGCACTAAAGACTGTCATATGACTGGGAATAGTAAACAAAATTATTTGCTCAAACACATAGTTAAAAAAATGCAAAGTCCTTAATATTTAATTGAAAATCAAATTTTATTTCATAAAATAATACACCTGAAAAGTCATAAAATACCAGTTCAAAAACCAACCAGTTATGAAAATTTACTCAACACTGTCTTTGTAATATTTAAGTCTCAGGCACCCTCCAGTGTCTAGAGAAGAAATTACACAAGTGAGCAAGCATTTGAAGAAAAAAAGCCATGAATAAGTTTTCCTGTCAAGATAGAAGCTCCCTGCATCATTTCCAATAATTGCATATAACCTTCCATCAGTGATATGACACAATATGATGTAAAAAGTACTGTCAACTTCCATTTCCTGGATTTCTATGGGATTTAAGAGGGCTATACTCTCCTTGCTAGTGGAGAGGGATCTCTAAGCACACTACTTAGAAAAATACATTTATAAAAGCATTTCTTACAAAGTCTGGTACTGATAAGTATTCAAGTATTCTACAGGGAATATGATCTCAATGTTTATACAGCTCATTTAAGAGTTTTTTAAGGAGTCAAAATGAAGTTTATTTAGCAGGACCTACACTCATGGTAAGGAGGAGAACAAACAATGCATGGAGAGGTAAAGCCAGATAGAAATACCTTTCCTCCCATTTTATAATTTAATACCACACCAAACAGGAAAGTTGCATGTATACAACCCTTTCTTATAGAAGTTCACTGACTTCATACAAAAAACCCAAACCACTATTTTTTCCATTGGTAACTTTGTTCATTTTAAAAGTAATAAAATCCCAAGATGATTTTTGTACTTGACATTCAAAAGGAAACTTGTGAATACAGGACAGACAAGAATGCCTATTGAACAGACAGTGTTGTAAGTTGATGTTATTAGGTAAATCCACACAAATCTAATGGAAATGGAATGAAAACTGGAAACCAAAACTTTTTCAATTGTGATTATGCATAAACTAACACTTACTGTGGATTTCTCCCTTGCACGCTGTTTGTACTTCACAATCGAACAAAACTTTACATACAATTTAAGTGGTAATGAGATAATGTTTTGAAATACATGTTAAATAACTTGGAAGTGTTACATCTTGATTAAAGAAAACATCTTGACTTCGAAAATCTCTTGTTTTATGTTTGTGTTCAGAATTATGGCTTCAATTATCTTTCCTCATTAGAGAATGATGTAAGAATGCATGTATACTTCTGAATAAGGTCTTCGGGTATACCCTTACCAGCACATGTGCAAAACTGCTAGGGCAACTCTGTACAATCAGACTAGTTAATAATTAATTTGGCTTCAGTTTCATAAGGTTTCATTTTTTCCCCCTCACACTCAAAATCTTGTCTCTTATTTACTATGTAACTTAGTTATGTTAGCTGCAGTCAGAGAAGCAAAAATTTATTACTGGTCATTTAGTAAAAAAATAATATTGGGTCAGTGCTTTAGTTTAGTTCAGAATTTCAGAGAAAACAGCTGATGTCATTTTGCCCTAGTACAGCTGAAGAGATATTTTTAAAAATTGAATGAAATCATAACAATATTGACTGAAAACCTCTTAGAATCAATATTAAGAATATTACAGACAAACCTAGTAAGGGCGATGCAAAAAAGAGGTAGGAAACATTTTGGAAGAGGGTACACAAGATAAATATATTTACACACACACAATTATTATATATACATATGAGTATAAAAATATTACAAACCAGTCACTGCTCCCATTAAACTTATAACTGTGCTTAACTTGACATCTTCCAAATATTTACATTCCCTTCAAAGAGAGCTGACCATAATGTGCAAAACAAAGCACGATATTTCACAAAGTACTATAGGCTTATAAAAGTCACTCCACTCAGATTTTAGCTCTTTCAAAAATTTTTTTGCATGCTTTTAAATAGTAATGTTCTTTTTTGCAATAGCTTCTCTGATCTGACGATCAAGTTCACTTACAATATGGTCTTCATGATTATAGACTCCTGTTCTCAACAGGGTATCCCTCTCTTCTATCAGACGAGACAGGTAATCATCTGTATTCTCATTTAGTTGTCTACCATAAAGACTATCCACTCTACCAGCAGAATTATCTCTAGCATCCTGCGACTTCTTTCTCTCTTCTTCATGTTGTTTTAGCCTGATATTGATAAAATGGAAAGTATTAGAGAATATTAATCCCCACTTTGATTATCTTTGTATTAAGTCTTTAGTTTATCCACTGAACTACTAAGTAAAATAAAAAATCTGTAAAAAGTAAAAAGTGATTCTGTCTCTGGGGAAAACAACTACCACAAAAAGAAATATTAATATAATACCTAAGTATTAATAAAACCTTTTGTATGTGCATACGTAACTATGATACTTGCTATCAAGGCTTCTGCTTGGTAATGTAAACTGTACTCAAATTAAAGGGGCTCAACACACAAAAATAGTCCAGAGAGCTTTTGGAGGATAACATTAGATAAATCTAACATTTTGATGTATTCAAAGTAAGAATAAAATGTGCCTTGTTCTTTTCTTAACACAAAAACAATGAATTGAAGGTTTAGAATAGAAAAAAAGCTTGGTGCCTTAACAAAAAATAAACCAGGTGGTGTTAAACATGGATTTTTCTATACTGCTGTACTGTTGCATTTTACAAACGTGCAATCTTTACCTAAGGGACATTAAACTGTGTTTTTTCTGACAGCCAATTATAATTTTGATTCAATTGAATCTTCTCCTATTTTGAGACTGACAGGAAGAAATGAAGGGAAGGGGACAATTGAAGATGAATCTTACAAATATTTTTTATACCTGTTAAGTTCATTTCTGATATGCTCCAGCTCTTGTCGGTCTGTTTTCCCCAGCTCTTTTTCTTCTGCTGCCAAATAGCGCAACCTCATGTGCTCGAGCTCTTGTTGCTGCTTTTTAAGGTGAGCCATTGCACTTTCTTGTTCTCGCTGTGTGGGAAAGGGTGAAGACATAACTCAGTTGACCATGCCACTACATGTAAAAGTGCTAATTGTAGCAACGGAGCAGAACTTTGGGTACAAAGCCATGACAATTGCATCTCCAGGAATATTAGAAATGTAGGAGTTAACAGAATGTCTTAGCTAGTGATATCTAAAAAGCAGTAAGACCAGTGACTATCACCATCACAGCAAACCTGTCCAGGCTGGATCAACTGCAGCCCAATCACAGATATTTTCCCATTAACAAAATAGCAAAATTATTAACAAAATCTCTTACCAACTCTGGCTTAAGTTGCTAGACATAAAACTTACACTTCTGGAACTGCTCAAGCTACTGAGATTTATTCCTTCACTATATGGTATATGAAATAATTTTTTTTTGAGAAAATAAAAGCTAAATAGCTGCAGGAAACTTTCATCATCAACCCCATCGTGCCTAGTACCAAAGCTTCAGAACTGCTTTTTGAAATTACAATTTGTGGTTAAAAAAATAAACCTCAGAAACAAAATTCTGGCAAGGTGTCCTTTTGCATTTGTATAACACTATGTAACATTTCAGATAACTTACTTTGTGGATTTAGTGAAATCAGTGTATCCATTCTAAAAGTTTGTTTGGGTCTAATTTTTAAACTCTATACAGACAGTAAAAACCTAAGGTTTGAATCCACTACCACTCCATGACATTAAAGTGATTTAGCAAACATGGTCTTCCTTCTACTTGTTTTCCTCCCAGTTATTTCCCATATGACCTTGTGCACTAACTGAGTACAGTCAGTCTTATACCCAGAATAAGACAGAAGACCTCAGGTAGTTAAAAAATAAGACAGAAGGTTACACAAACATCCTGGATCTAGGCATATCGTGAAGTGCAAGTTTATCTTCGTAATTCTGCCATGCTTTCATCTGGAGTGTTTGATTATTAATACAATCAGTATTATATTTATTACGTGGGTAAAAAAAGGTGATTTTTTTTGTTTGATTTGTATGAGCATATTATTTAGATAGTAAATCTCATAATATTTGAAAGACTTTAACCAGGTAGTTTCCTGAATTCCAGCTGCCAACATTTTAAACACTCCCTGTTGATGATCAAAAATGGACAAGAAAAATCTGAATTTCAGAAGAAACTGGTATTGAAAAAAGGCTTTAACTGTTACTGTGAACAGACAACACAACAGAGAAGTACTCAACAAGAAATGAACCCTAAAGGCTCTAAAACCTTTGGTTTTGTACTAAATTCAATACACCAGAGAGCCAAATTAAATGTTGGAACTTCAGTGAGACGTTATAAATCTTGAAGAACATCTTGCTAAAGAGATACATGCTAATAAAAACAGCATAAGCAGGAATTCTGCCAAAGAGTCTACAGCTGATAGATGACTGAAGTATAGAAAAAGCACTTGGTGAAGATAAGGCCATAGTCCTTCCTTCTCCATCAAGAATTCTTTGCAGAAGGACATTCCCACATGAAAGAAACCGTTTTTTAAGTGGGAAAGAGTTGAAAAATACTGTAATAAAACCTGTTCTGCTTTAATCTGAGAATAATCTACAAATACATACAGCAAATATTAAAACAAGTCACTATAGACTGCTGATATTTAGAATTTTTAAGAGTTACAAGGAAATTAAAACAAAAAGTTGTGACACTGACAGGAGGTTAGTCTTATTCCATCACCAAAACTGGTGTTGACTCCACAGGAATAACTATTTCCCATTTTTTATTTTATTCTTTCTTTAAACAGAGGCCTAACAAATACCCAAGAAGTTCCAGCAAAACTAAACTTTCATAATGGCCAAACTGGTTGAAACTATAACTAAACCCAAACCTAACATAGTGTATGGGTACACCATGAAGAATGAATCTAACTTCTATAGAAAAGTCACTCCTCCCCCTAAGTCTTAAAAAACTCAACAAAACACCACACTAAAGAAACCTCCTACCAAACACACAACTAAGCAGTCACAGTGAAAAGTACTCTCAGCAGATTCAGGATTTAGAACACCAGAGAAAGGATAGTGTCAGAGTCCATGTTTCCATGGATCCTCCACAGAGAGTGAAAAGTACAGAGATAGAATTAAAGCCTTTAGAAAAATTAGAATGTATAAAAGCTTTAAATGCACAAAGTAGAAATCTAACCCTTAGCTTTAAGCTCTGCATGCCCTAAGTCCTAGTTCAGTGTAGAAGGACACAGCTTCAGGCTTAGTGATAGAGTATAGACATAACAAAAATAGAGTAGGGTACTGTTTATAATTTTTAGTATGAGTTTTATGTACAACAAGGTAGAACCTTATGCTAGTAAGATAGAGTTTTACGTTAATAGATATGCTATGTGCGTAGGTTTTGACGCTGATTTTCGTAGTTTTACGAACTTTAGAATTGTACCTAGATTGGTTAGTGTGTAGATAAAAAATATGAATATGCATTTTGCAATTTGGGATAAAAAGCCTCAGGGTTAGAGGTGGAGGTATCGATTGATTGATCAATTCGATCCATCGATCCAACCTCCACTCTCTGCAACCTGAGGAACGATCCTTGACAGGGAGCCGAGACGGGATTTTAAGGTATTATACATCGCGGTCCCCGCTCTAAGGGACCTGGGCCCCGGGGTCCCCCCTTTTCCCCTGCAGCACTTGCTACCGGTGCGCTGGTTGGGACAGTCGGGGACTCTGCGTGGGGAGGGACCCCGGGGCCCCACTGCCCTCGCGATCCCCCGGACGGGAACCCTGCACGGCTCGGACCCTCCATCTGCCCTCGCGGTCCCCCGGACGGGAGCTCTGTGCGGTTCGGGATTTCCCGTTGCGTCCGCGTCCCTGTGGCCGAGGGCTCTGTGTGGGTTTGGAATTTCGGGGTCCCTTTTGTTACTACGATCCCTGTGGCTGAGATTCCTGTCTGAAATTTGTGATCGATTCCTCTCTGTTAATGTGATCCCAGCGATTGAAAATGCTGACAGTAATAAGAGGTTGCTTTACCCTGAGGCTGTGAATTATATGCTCTGTCTATAGTTCTATTAGAGCTCTGTTTGTTAGGAATCTTATGCTTTGTTCGCTGTCTCATTTGAGTTGTATGTGTTAAGATTTCTATGCTTTAGTTATTGTCTTGTTCAGACTTTCTTTGCCTAGGTTTGTAACTGGTTGTAGAATAAGGCCGCTCTTAGAACTCTCTGCCTTCAGATATGTGCTTTTGTATAAATAAACTACTTTATTTAGAAATCAAGATGTGGTGAGATCTTTAGAGACTTTATACCCGTACCCAGCCTAGGCAGGATAGCAATTGATGATCTCCACAAGAGCAAGAATGTAACAGCAGAATTCTGCAAGAATCTACTCTTAAACATATTCATAAACCAGGAAATCAATATGGAAGTTTGCTGCTGATACAATGTACCTCAGTGGGGAAAATGCAGGTGTGTAAGGAGTGGGATATTATGGAGACAAAAATGAAAAGGAAACAGTTTGAAAAGGAAACAGATAATAAAGAATACATTCACTTATGTCCATCAAAGACAATAGCCTGAATGCAAATGCTGGCTCATGAATTAACTGATTGACTGAGGGCTGCCGGAGACTATTCAAAGATATCCACGCTGCATTTCTAGATCTTGTGCAACTACTGCCGGTCTCTGTGTTGACCAGACTGATACCTCACATCAGTTCACTAGTTGGGTCTTTCCTACCCAATGAAAAGCATGGCTGAAACTCAGAACTAGGTATATTCCAACTAGAGACATGATTCAAGCTATTAAAAGAATGGAATTTCATCACTTAAGCAATATACTTGAGCATGCAAGGCTCACAGAAAGTTTTGAATGAAGACAGACATTTATGCTTGGAAAAAAATACTACATATAAAGCAGTACTTGTTGAAGTATTTGAAAGAAGAGGCAGAAAGTGGGTTACGTCAGGTTTTTTTCCCCTAAAGACCCAGCAAATATCACAATGGTATTCTCCGGTTCCCAAATATGTAGATAGACAACAGTATGCAGACCGTAAAGCCATATTTCAAGTATAAAACAGGCTACCAAGAAGAATGGAATAAATGGGCTATGAGAAGGAATGGAATTATTGTAACTATTTTGGTACTCGGAATAAAGTTGAGTAGTTTATTTTGCTAAATGCAGGTAGTAAGAAAAAACCCTGAGCATGATCTTGTCTTAAGCAGGTTGCTCAACTAGCTAAACAAAACCAGCTCAACTTCAGTTAGCAGAACAAGTACATAAATTAACAGTCAATCTGATTACCCCAACTACAAATAATCTAGAAGTACAAAGACAAGCTAATATTCACTTCTTTTTGTCCCCATCCAATTTTCTAAGCTAAATCCTTTACAAAGTTACACCAATTAAAATACTGTTATTTCAGAAAAAAAAAAAGTTGCAACTAAGACCTTAATTCAAACATGAGACCTAAAATTTTGAGTATGTCAAATCTCCCTTGTGAAGTCCTATTTAGTCTCAAGAGAGGAGCTGTTGACCTGTACATGTAGAACAAATCCAAAAATTTCTAGTTATCTGTTTTTACAGGTGCGGAATCCAGTAATTCAGTCTGGTGATTAGACTTCTCCTGAGTAGACAAGTAAAGAAACTTAACACAGATATCACTGAAGTAGGTACAGTACACGCTGCATATCCAAGTTGTGGTTTTAAAATAATTTGTCTAGTGCATCCTGGCTTTCCTGTTGACATTATCTACACAGCAGTAAGAGTCTTGAAGGACCTGCAATAAATTATATAAGAATGTCATTTACAGAAAACTGACTCATCCGTAGGAAAACCATCTTGGAGGATGAGACTGACATCTTCCTCTTAGGTGATGTCAAAAATTTTACTCTTTTACGCTAGAGAGGATTTTTAATTGCCATTATCTCTTTAATTAGCATTTCAACTTATGCTGATTTGTAATATGATTAGTTTCAGTCCAATAAATTTTTTTTGCAGATCATGAGATAAGGATTAATTTAGGAAACTCCGTATTCAGCAATTCAGTTTATTCATGCTCTCATTATCTCATTTTAAACTAGAGGTAGTGTCATGGGAAGCGGGAATTTAAGTCTGTCAATTTTGTGTATCTTAATAATTCCGTGAATTAATTTTGAAGGTACACTGTGTAAAAATTGACCAAAAACTAAATACTGCAAAACGAATGCAAAACAGAGTAGAACTTGTTACTAGGACAGCAATACTTTCACATAAACACAAATCATCACACAACTGTGACTACACTGAGCAGAAACCTTCTAATCCAGTCCTTCAGTTGTGAAGTATATTACTCAGATCTATGAGAGAAAATTTTGGAAGTGCTCTTCCACCTGCACTGCAGAAGAAAGGCATAATTGCATGCTGGCCAGAAGCAGCATGTGGGACCATGACATGGTTTCATGATACGCTGACATGTTACTATTTGAGGCAGGGAAGTTCAATGATCCATGCATTTCTGCTGTCCAACAACACGCTCATAATAGCAATCTGAGAGCAAAAAAGGCATCTTAGACTAGATCAAAGGAGACACATAGGTTAGAAGAAGTACATATATTTAATAGAATAATATCTGAAGCTCAAATCATACCAAAAAGAGGATGCACTAGTTCCAGTGCGTTCATATTGATCAGATCTTATTTAACGGATTGGTTCTTTATGCCCTCACTGAGCGAGCTCCTTTCAGGACTTTAAGAATGTCGTTAATAATGTTTAATTAAACCAAGAAAAAGACAGAATTATGAAGAAGCCAAGGAGAGATGAAGGAAAAGCAGGGCTTTTCTGTAGAATCCTTTGTTCAGTTCCATTTGATATTTTTCTCCGGAGAAAAATTCTATCAAAAAAACCCAACAAACACAAAACAAACCAAACCCAGTATCTCTAGTGAGCTCTTTGCTAGGGATAATAGTCCCAAATTTGTAGGGAAGTAAGATTAAACATAGTGTGTGCTAAATTCTTGTTTTCTCAATACAGGAGAAAAACACCTTTATTAGTATATTTTCTCTCCAAGCTAATGTTGGTAAGGAATTTCTTTCAGATAAATGTGATTTAGTATTTAATTTGATTATTAATACAATTGTGATGTAAACATAGCAAATATTTGGCACATACTTATTTGGAGCATTGAGTGAAAATTCCAGATTAATTTAAGTCATTCAAAGTCAAGAATTTTATAGGCGTGCCATGCTATGGCCCTGAATAGCAACACTTAAGCACAACAATATTAAATAAAAAAAATAAAAATCCACATTTGCTGAAGCAAGGTTTCCTACCACTCAGTTCATGACAGTCCAGCTTGGAAAACAGACACTAAAACAAGTGAGAAGAGATTCTCTCATGTTGGATCTTGTGGGTAATTTACATTACACACTTCATAGTCTGTTATTTTCAAATGTCTTTCCTAACATTAGTCTTTGACTTCTTTAAAAAGTCTGTCATAACAATTTGTAGGGTACATAACAGAAAACTTGTTCTATGTATACCATTCATAGCAGAGCAAGAGAACCCATTTCCTAATAATCCATCAATATGAGAAGATGGCAAAGGATTTACAACAGTTTGATAAGGGAGACATGCAGACTTTAAATTAATTTATATACAATTTTGTTATAATATGTTGGGGGACCATAAAAAGACTATATTTTGTTATGGAGAGAGAGAAGGATGGATTTCTTATTCATCTCAGTGATCAAACTGGTGTCACTTCAGACACTCAGGTATTAAATCCACTTTTTCCATGACAATGTAACAATCTACTGAGCAATGAGCACTCTTCTTTTTTAAATAGAGAAGGAAGATATCTCTACTGTATAGTAGGACTTGAAATGTAGCAGAATTTATTGTGAGATGTTTCAAAGTAAAAACCAATATCAATAAAACACTTCTGCACATTTACTTTACACATAAAACTAAGTCCTACATTTCTAATTCCCCTTGTAACATCTTAATTTTATTCTGTGTATACTGAAAATTTAAGTTTTAATTGAATACTTTGTATTATTCAAGTGTATCACAGTGCACACAAGTTTAAATATACACACTGCATGCTGAAAATTCTCAGTCAAGACTTTCTGGTTAACTTTCCAAACTTTACTCATATAATATATCCTAAAATAAGGAATATTTCAGATTTATTCCCAACTGCTTATTCTGGACAGCCAAGCTATTTTAAATCTCAATTAGAAGTACTAGAATTTTTGTTTCTAAACATTTTTAAATTTCATTTAAGTTAACACTCCAGAATCATCAGCTGCTGGACTAAAGGCAACTTTGTGAATAGAATATAAAACCCACCAGAAACTCAGAACACTTGGAAATATTTTACACTTGCACCATCTTTCAGTCGTCAGTCACAATCCCACAGCAAGGCAAGAACAGATGAATCAAGAATATCATACGCAAGAATATCGAGAATTATCTCTGTGATATGTATTAGTTGGTCCAAGTACTTTTTCCTGCACTACTTTCTCAGCACTGCTAATCCTGCTACTCCTCTTGCTCCTTTTTCTTCAGCCCCTCACCTGCCTCCTTCAATAAAACTCATCACCGATATTCCTTTTGCTTATTAATTTACTATTTTGCCATTCTCCTTCACAAACAAATCCATACCAAACAAGTCCGCATTCTAGTTATCAGATAATTTACTTTGAGGTTTTACTAATTTTCTTCACTAGTTTTCATCTCTAATGTAGTGCTTGAGAAATGGAATACTGTTTTAGAAGCTTGTACAGTGGAAATCTTAATCACATTTTGAAATCTATGATATTACAGAAATATCAGCATTTAATAAAAATTAACTGCTAATAAAAAACATCAAAATTTGAATTATAATCAGATCATTAAAGAATCCCTGTATGCCACCAGGTGCTTTAGTTAAGAGGCTCTTCAGTCAAGGAAACACAATCTTTATTTTGCCATAGCTGCCTATAAATCCAAAAGGGAGATGTAAACATACATACACTAGACTAAACAATGGCTAAATAGCAGCCACTATTCACTCTCCCACTCATACATACCATGCAAGTCTGTGGGAAAAACTT
The DNA here is from genome assembly GCF_021018805.1 of Prinia subflava. Lineage (NCBI taxonomy): Eukaryota > Metazoa > Chordata > Aves > Passeriformes > Cisticolidae > Prinia > Prinia subflava. Next base: position 68,331,986 of record NC_086283.1, on the reverse strand, counting down.
ACGATTGAAGCTAAGGAACTCAAGTAAAGTTTTCTGAAAATAACCCAGAGCTGACAAGTCAGTAGGAGGGCCTGGATGGTTTCAAGACACAGTTTTTAACCAAGATTTAGACTTCCAACTGTGGGGGTTTTTTTGTGTGTGTGTGTATGTGTGCCTTTTCACTTTTTTTAACAAAGATTTACATCCTACCCTTGGCTAAATTACTTATAAATTAATCAAATTAATTACTGCATGGATAAGCAAGATACTGGACAAGACAGAATGAAATGTCAGCCAGCCAATATGGTCTATGCTCTTTTAAACAAACACCTCAGTGCTGGTTTTAACAGGTCTGTAGGATACAAACACATTAGAAAACTTATAAAAATACTTCTTCCAGAACACTGGATCCACATATATTTTGAGATTTTGACTATTTAGATTAAATCTAACTGAAATTATCAGCTTCTGAAAATGACATTTCTATCAGTTTCGATTTTTGTTTTGATATAATGTTTCTTGCACCCAGACAGTTATTTGACATATAATTTCTGTGTAAGCATGAATGAAATTCCATGTAAATAGTTGGGATACTCCCTAGAAATAATGCTCACATAAATAAAAAAATATGTAAATCTCATTTGTGTAGTATTAGAATCACCCAATCAGCAAACATTGAAATAGTTTTTGAAATCTCCACAAATGATAACATATATGTGGGTGCACAGGTATGTAGCTAATTTGATGACATTTTTGTCTCTCTAAAAGTTGAATAGGGCTATAACAAATGAAATATTAATACAGACTTTTACTGAGTAACAGAGGAGAGAAAAGTAAGCTAGGTGAAGTCTGTTGTCACTCAGTTTTACAAATTGTTTAAATTTAACTAACTTCTGTATTTTCTAAGTACAGGTAAATATGATGTATGTGTGCCTTTGTGTACTTCATTAAAACTGGCACTGTGTTTAGCATTCAAAATCCTACACATGGAGAAGCTTAGATCATATTCTATTAACAGTCCCATACTTTAAGTTATGTGCTGCATCTCTCACATTCTGCAAAATATAAAACTCTCCCAGATGTGCGCTAAGAACTGGTTCCAAAATAAAAGAAAACTTTTTAATTAAGGAAACATTGACTTTTATGGTTGCAAATCAGAAGAGCATTTTACTAAATGCTTAGCCTGTAGATTATGCTTCTTTAATTCACAAATTGACTGCACCAGGTCACCTTTAAGTAATGGAAATCTCTGTTTAAACATTTTTTTGGCAATGGGCACAAAGCATTAGATCTCATTTCCAAGACTTACCAGCTGGGTTTTGTCATTAACATTTATTAACAATCTAAGATACGGCTTTCAGCGTCTAATCCTCACTACACAAATGTTTTGTATAGTTCTCTAGAGAGCTTTGGTGTGACAAATTACTGGCACAGATTAGAGCCCTGTGACTATTCACCAGAGGCAATGCAAAATTAACATGGTACTAATCCAATTCAAACAAGAAATTGGTCAGACTATGTACAATTGCACAAGTCATCTGAACTAAAGCAAATCTAGAACTCCTTAAGCTACAGTTTCCAAATTTATATTTAAAACACAGATTTATCAGATTTGCTTTAACTTTTATTTGGCCCTTTAGAGTCACTTAAAACCTTTATCAATAGACTAAGCATATACAGATGAAGCACAGGGGTATACAAACCACAAGAAACTACTTTGGAAGGGTTTGTTCTGTTGTAGAAGTTTCAGGCAGCATAATTCACTGTACATGCCAACTTATTTCACAGTTCAGACTTTCATCAAGAGGTTCAGCTGCAACCATCAACATATATTAATTAATTTAGATCATCAGGTCTGTGGTGATGAAATTTTTAAGAAGACCCTGATAGTGATATACATTAGGGTTAGTGTGGCAAGAGACAATCTTTGCTTTTATGCTACAGAAATTTTAAAACATGAGAAAAAAAAAATATTGGCTGAATATTTCATGACTGCTGAAGAAATCTTAATTAGAGGGATAAGATTTATATTCTTCCTCCTATCACCTTCTTAAGCATAGGTGTTTCACAAATAGGAGGTGACTCCTTTTATCACTCGTTGAAAAAGATAGAATTCAAAGACTGCAAATGAAGGTTAGTTTTAACTTACTAATAACAATTATGGTGTGCATTGACTCTTTTCAAACAGAAATACAGATTAAAGAAGCATTATAATTAGAAGAGCATGGGCTTAACTTCCTACTCTCCAAAACCTAAATATTCTCAGTAGAAATGAAGTAGATACCATAATCTGTAAGGAAACCCAACAGTGGTGCTCAAGGTGGAAGTAGGTGTGAATATACGCAATAAAAACCTTTTCTTAAACTTGAATTCTGAAGCTTAGTGTTCATGTGTTCATGTCAAAGTTTGTTCATAAATCAATTGGGATTAATGATTTACTAATTTGTGTGTCAGGGCCAGTGGAAATGCTATCCATTCTTAAGTACATCGTTTAGCTAATATTTACAGGAATTCATTAAAGACAGATGATGACAAAACACACCATGTAATATAGATTCAACAAGGATGAAGCTGCTACTACTGCAAGTTTAAACAGAGTAATTTCAAGTCAAAAATATGTAACTGTATCTATATAGATGCCACACACACACAAGAGCTCTGTTAAAACCTAGCAGTCAAATCACACCTTTATACTTCATTCACTATACAATTAAAATACAAAACAGTTACTAGGACTGTTACGGACTGAGATGGTTGGGATTGTGGCAAAACATTTCCCTGGAAGTGCTGATGCAAATTATTTGGAATTAAACCTTTTTTTTAATTATTTTTATTTTTAAATTTTTTTTTTGTAACACATGTGCTTTTAACTATATCACCCTTCTTGCAGGTCTGAGCCTTGGCTGTTCCTGAGTTCAAAGTCAAACACAAGCCAGTTTTGCTGTTCTCATTTGTGTTAAAAGCATAGCTGAGAACTTTACTTTACAAAAACAAACACTAATAACATGAAAACAGTAGTTAACAATAATCCTAGTATCTTCCAGCATGACAATAACTTGGTTGTCTCATATGACCAGAGAAAACCTGCATACCTGTTTTAACCTTGCAAGTTCTTTCAAAGCCCTTGTCCACTGTTGTTTGTAGTGGAGCTTTGACTTGGTAGCTGACTCTAACTTTCTTTCAAGTTCAACCTAAAAGCAATTAAAATCATATCAGCTGAAGCAATAACAGCAGTAACGATCACTGAAAGATGTATATATACAAAGGGTCTGGTTTAAGAAAAGTGTTTATGTAACGTAATATACAACATCATCTAAAGCTGTTATACAATATAATATAAATATTATGGCACAAGAACATTTTCTTGTTTAAAATATAACCTTATTTTTATTGGATAGCCGTCTACACAAAAAGAAAAAGATTCGTTTTTAGCACTAAATCTGCTGATGTAACCTTTAAATTTAAGATTCTCAAATCAGCCATCCCCTCATGCCTTTTTGATTCAATGTAAGGTTATAAACACTAATTTAACAAAAAATGCTGATGGATAAATCTCTCTTTAAAAGGTACACAGATTTTTTGTTTGCTGATGAAAGATACATCCTACACTCTTTTCTCTGGAATACCCATCTGCTCAAACCATTCTTTAAAATCCCTATTATCTAGTGTGAACCTTTGATCTTACTAACTAAATAAATCTTTAAAAGTTTTAGCCACTAAATAATTCATTTTACTATCTGTGCAAAAAGAATTTCGTATTAAAAGACAAATGAAAATACTTATGAAGCACACAAAACACAATAAAAAATTAAGTATTTTTAATTAACATCTCTGAGAAAGTAGTTTAATCTCAAAAAATTATTTTCATTAAATTTGTGAAGATCTTAAAGCACTGATTTGTTTAATTCATCTAACAAAACCAGGAAATATAAAAATACATAATGTAGGAGCTTAAAAAGTCTGTAGAAACACAAAAATATTTTGCATCAGTTGCTTGCATTATTAGAAGTTATTAAAGCATACAGTAACATACAGACTGGCCATATTATTGCATATATTTTGTGCCAAGAAGCCTGGCCTAAGTTTTTTTCAGCTTATTTCACCAACAATTTTACTCAAACCTCACAAAAATTCTGAGCATTAAATGCCCATATCTGTTGTTTAAATTAAATTCTCTACTGAAGGAATATATGGCTTTTGAGAAAATCAGCTTATGACACAGATTCCATTTTACTGATAAGTAACACAATCTTTTTGCAGAAATACTTAATTATGAAAATGCACATAATGGAAAACCAGTTTAAATTAATCCTCAAGAAAACTACCCTCTTTCTTTGGTTTTTTCAACAGAATGTTCAGTGAATCCATCATAAATCATGATCTAAATATATAGGTTAGGGTTTTTCCTGTTTTATCCTCTAACATTACTGCTTCCTCTATAGAAGTAAGGCCCCTGTTGACCTTATTTTTGTCTGAATATTTAAAGTCTCAAGAAATTATCAGAAAAAGTAAACCAAGATGGACAGATTAATCACTTCATCACACAGTATTGTTTTACATCCCCTTTATCGGTGAACATACCATTGTGACAATTTTTAAGTACTAGAAAAATACAATATACCTTTTCTAAAGTGAGAAGATTTATTTCTGATTGTAGCTGGATTTCTGGTTTGCTACTTTGCTGTTCTTTGTATTGCTGGAATTCCTTCTCCAAAGCCTTATGCTTATTTTCTGCTTCACAAAGCTACATTAAGGAAACCAAGATGCAAGTTAGCAGAAAAGCCCACTCACAGACAAATAATTACTTTAAGTTACTTCTTAGTCCCTGGAACAAATATTTTACTGTCAATTATCTGATATAAAACAGACACTGAAAGTTGCACTTCATAATTAATGATCTCTTGATGATGGCACACAGCAATGTTTTAATAGGAAGAGTTTTAAAGAGGATCTTTGCTCAGTACTGGAAAGAAAAAAACAAGTCTGTCCTCATAAACATAAGATCAAGATTTATGCACATTTTTGTTCATATCTCTAAAAAAACTTGCAGAAGAAATACAGAAAGCATAATACTAAGATTTATACATATTTTAAAGAAAGCCAGTGTTATCTACTATATGAAGTTTTATTACTTACTCAGTTTCACAGCATAATTTTAGGAATGTCTGCAAAAGGAAACGACTAATACTTTGTACAGCCAAAGGGTTTAGAAGAAAAGCTGGAGCAGAAAGGCTTCAGTGACTAATGACTTAATGCTGAGTACCTCTGCCCTTACAGTGTACTTCCACAGTTTCAAGAAGACTTTTATAAAAAGAGTGCTTTGCTTTTTAGACACAATGGGTAATTTGAAAAATGATGCCAATACACAATTACTTGCTACAGAGAAAGTGAGGAAGTCATATGTTTAACAGTGTTTTTTATAATATATTAAAAATACCAAGAACTTTCTGTGATGTTTTCTTCTTCTGTTAAATATTATTCAGCTATAAATATGTTAATACACCTGATGGGACTGAAGTATTCCATATCAGAATATCATCTCACATGGTGATCTTGTATTTATGTCCAACTAGATAATGCAAATATTTCCATGAATTATATCCAACAGTTTAAATACTCAGTGAAAATGCTTTAGAGAACTCATTTGTGTTTCAAAGCCAACAATTTCTACTGGTACAACAATATGTTAATTCTTTGATCTTCTCATTGGGTCACCTCTATTTTTCTCCCAAATTTCTGCTTTTTGCATTTATAATTGTTACATACTGGATGTAAGAAAGCAAAGATGTTTCCTACAGAGCCATACAAAAAACAGACTTCACTGCCATTGTTTTTTCTCACAGAATTACAATAATTTATTGAGCTTGAACAAAAGACACTGCAGTTTAACACCTTTCATTTTTACCTATTTACTTTTAAAGCAGACATAACAGACATGATGCCAAAGACAATAACTAAGTCCTTTTGCTATTAGAAATATCAGCTCTCCCTAAAACTTCTACAACAATGTTTAATTTCTTGTTTGGTTCTGGAAAAACATTCAAAAATTGAATTCCTCAGGAGACCTCAGAACTCTGGTCATGAAGAAACTATAAAAATTCCACAAATAAAGTACAACCTCATTCACAAAGTAAGTGTGTTCTTCAAGGTGGATGCTTCAAGGATCTTCTCTTGTACATAGTGAGGCTTACCAAAACAAGTTGAATTCTGGAGTTCTCTAAATGTTTAAGCGTGGAAAAAATCCCTCTAAAAGGGGTGGTATGGAATAAAATCACTTATTCCAGAACATTCTGTGCTAAGAAAGCAAAAACAGCAACACAAAAAATGCCACACAAACAAAAAACTCCACACCCGAAAAGGTCTTAAAAAAAGAGACTCATCTGGTAGCAACAGAAACTGTCTGCTTGTGCACATTACAAAGAACAGGGTCCTAGAGTGAAACTCCAAAGTAAGCAAACAAAACCCCACCCCCAAGACAGCAAAAGAAAAATGCCTGTCCCATGAACAATATGTGGCAACAACCACCACATATTGAAGTGCAGCAGGAACAGCACAGAGAAAGACAGCCAGGATGCTCTGGAAAAAATGGCCTTTATACAAAACAAGAGAAAACATAGAGGGGCTTGTGTTTGGAAGAGAGACAGTATGACACCCACCTATGCATGCAGGAACAGCATGCTGCACAGACACTAAAGGCTTCTTCATAATTACTTAAAAATGTGCTTAAAATGAACATAAAGAAGCTTTTACATATAAAAGACATAATTAAAATTTAGAACTCACTGCCATAGGATGTTGCAATACTAAATACTTTTTAAAAGGAATCACATGAGATCAGGAAGAAAACTTTCATTGACCACTGGTAAGTATGAAACTGACTCTGGCAAAGAGTACCTATAACCCTTTATGATACATACAATTTTGGATATACCAAAATTGCATTTTTTCCATAGTCTCCCTTCTTATTTTCTTATCCTCTAAATCCAGCTATTGCTGTACCATAATACTGAGCTAAATGATCTTTGGCCTGACAACTGTGTGTCTGTCCTGAATATGAAAAAGAAAGTGATTATGATATTTTATTTAGAAAAGACCTGTTCAAGATAAAAATGGCCAGTGGAAGCTGAAAGAATGAATATGAAATAAGAATACTAGCTGGTGGCATTTGGCTCCTTGAGCAAGAAGATCTACTGCCTGACTTGCCTGGATTCTTAGCCGCCAACAACACATAAAATGCAAAAGTGATCCACTTATCACTTTGAAAACAACTGCATTCTGCAGTTTGAAACTGTTCACCCCGATTCAGTGACTGCTCAAATAGAATGGGCAAAATGAGTATTTTTGAGGTTAGCAACATTTTTGTATTAGCTAAATTTTTAAGAAGTTTACAGTACTGTGCTTAACATATGCTAACAAGACAAGAAATACGTTAATGTTAGTGTTTAATATAGAACTAAAAAACTCAAGAAAATCTATCACAGCTCTTCCTAAGTACAAAAATACGGCTGTAGCTGACAGTTCTTGAAACAGTGAAAGCTAATATGGGACTATCACTACCACACATGAGACATGAAAAACACCAAAGCAAGAAATAATTCTACATAAACAAAGTACTTTTCAGAACACTTAGGCATTAGTAAGATTTAATTTACTCAATAACAAACTAAGTGTCCAACGCTTAACAACTAAAAAAAAATACTAACTTTTACAGTTTATTTTAACAGCCTGGAAAAATATCTAGACTATTCTTGTTATTAGTTAGTTGTTGTTAGCCAAAGTTAGCTTACAGGACAACAGAACATGGTCTAAATTTTCTGTTTAGAAAGTACTATTCTCATAATAGAAGATTGCAATAAGAAGAAAATTTCCTTTTCTGTTCTCATAAGGATAATATGAGCATTCTTTTGCAATAGAAGAATAAAACTAATTGCACAGTCAAACTATTTAGATGTTAATTGCCAACATTTCTTTAAGTTACTGAAATGTACACTGCTCTTCAGGTTCTTCATGTAATGTATGCTTTTAAATAAAACTTCATCTTCAAAGCTGAAAAAAAAATTAAAGAAACCGCACTGCAAACTGGCCATACAACTGAGCATGACTGACATGGATGGATCTCAGCACTGAGCTCTCCAGTTTAAATGAAATGTTTGTTACAAAGTTGCCAGAATACAATTACCTCTAAACCACTGCTTAACTAAGTATACTTAGAAAAATGCTCACTTTTATTAGAAAACGTCAGCGTACTTACCTGCTGATGTAAGCGAAGCTTGTCTTCTTCCAGCTGTTTGATTTTTGACCTTTCTAGCTCTAGCTGGTGTGCACATTCCTCTCTGGCTCGGCGCAGAGAATCCTGAAGCACCTGCAGATTTCGTTCATGCTCTGCTTGCAGTTCCTTCTTTACTCTTGGAAGCTTAAAAAGAGAGACATATTTATATTAATCCATAGGAGTGAGAGCTTCACTTGAAAAGTCTCTTAAAACTGTTGCTGCTATTATGACAGAAAAATTGTTAGTAATTTCTAAAATTAAACAATAAAATTTCCATTGTCCAAATGTTCACGATATATGTTCTTATTTCAGTTTAACTAACAATCTGTCAATTATTATATTTGGGCTATAAATATACCCTTGCTTGACTACTGTAAAAACAAAGCTCTCTAGAGCTCTTCTGTACGTTCTATGTGATTCTACATGATTGCTCAAGGCAGACTTCACCTTCCTAATACGAAGTGAAAAGCTAAATACTCCAATTTACTGCAGAGACTGAAAGTCACAGCTACAGCCAAAATGTCTGTAGGTCAGCGAGACTGCACTGCTCAAACTGAGCATATTGAGATAATTTCTCATCAAGCTAAACAGAAAAACAATCTTCAAGTCAAAACATGTTTGAACTTTCTAGAAAAATGCTACTGTCCCAGGTAATTGCTAGCTGAATAGAAACTTCTCCAACGGCCCATTTCTCAAACTGTTATTACTAACTGAACACTACATTTTGACCAGATGTTTTTTGAATCCACTGTTTTTTATCATCTCTAGCTCTCGGGTCAGAATCTTACTAAACTTTGAGGAAGTTTTTTGAGAAGTATACATAAGATTCTAAATAACTACTTCTACTGAGACTGAAATGCACTTGGCCAAACCTGAGCACCAGATTTTTTTGCACAGGTGCTAAAGTCAAAACATTAGTCACAGCACAAACTGCCTCTTGAGGTACAGAGAGCCAGGGAACTGAGCAGGACATAGGTTCAGCAAGCCAATTCCTGTGTTGCAAGTTCTCAATTTTGTTACAAGCACAGAAGGGATTAGTAGGCTAGAAAAATTAATCTGAGTTACGAGGAGGAAAGAGCAAGTTTGTTGGACAGCTAAAACACAGTATTATACAGCTAAAACAGTATTATACCTACGTAATTTTGAGTTTGTTCTGAAATACAAGAATAGGCAGTTTTTTCTCTTTTCATATGACCAGCACCCCTGAAGTCACACCCCGTTTCCTCAGATTGCAGGTGTTCAGTACAGTGGTACTTACTGGTTTCTCCTGCATCCTCTTTGACCCTGTCACTATTAAAAAAAAAATCAACAGAAGCAGGAACTCTGAAAATGTTGGATAACAAAATCTGAAGTTTCTCCCAGATCTCCTTGTCACCTTCTCTTATTGCAACAATCAATTTAGCAATTACTTTTTGAAGTGCGGCAATCCTGTGTGTGTACAATACTCACTTGACAGTGTTGAACTTAAAATTGAGATATGCTAATGTTACATAAATGTCTGCACTGACATTAAATCTGTCAAGAATAGAAGGTTTGCAGTTCTGTAATTCTAGCAACCCATTTAAAAAGCTTACTGAATTTCCATCTCAGTAAAAAAGTGTAGTTTTAACAAAACTTGGCTTAATTACTAGTGTTCCTCTACATATCACTATGAATGTGGCTATTTAGTATCTTATATACAGAGCACAGTTGTCACCATGTGAAAACTCAAACCTTATAGAAGTAGCTAATGCAATTACATTGTTTATTATGAACAGTTTTTACCTCTGACTCAGCACTAAAAAGTTGTCGCTCTCGCTTATCCAGATCTCTCAAGGTTTTCTGAAGTTGTTCTTCCAAAACGTTATATTCTGCTACCTAAACAAAGGAGGGAAAAGAAAGTATAAAATATTGATAGTTTTTATTTAGACATTGCTATATGAAACATATCTCCAGCTCTTAAAATTAAGAACTTGCAAAGGAGAACCCTTCTAACTAAGCATAAGCTAATGGGTTGCCATGCACAGCTTGGCTGCAGAAGAGCTTTTCGACTAAGCAGGTAAAATGTAATTAAAGAGCTCCCATATACAGCAAGCTAACCTAAGGAAATTTCTAATAAATATTCTATGATAAAAGGCTCCTTTTAAGTCTTTTGCACTATTGTAGACTAGATGCATACATATCAGTAGGTGCAAATGCTAATCACAGACGCTTTGTTACCAAGTATCTTGTAAAATTTATAACAATTTAGACTTTCTGCAACTATAAGGAGGAATTTCCTTACCTTTTTTTTCACTAATGCCTCTCTCTCTCTATCTCTTTTCTTCCATTCCTCTGCAAGTGCTTGCATATGGACCATTTCCTTCTTTTTAAGCTTTTAGATGAAAAAAAAAGAAAACAAATCCCCCAAACCAGATCAAAATGGTTGCAAGTGAACCTTTAAAGTACTAGCAGATCTAAGTCTTGAAGAAAAAGAGTTTTGTATGCTGACTTGTACAGCTCAAGATATGGTTCTGACAGTGAAAGTTTTCTTACACTGAAGTACAAAATGCAAAGTAAATGCATGTTTGAGAAAAATATCCCAACAGAGAGGTACTAGAGTTTCACTACCTTTTAAAAAGAAGCACGTAAACAAAATTAATATTTAACATCAACAGTTTGAATCTTGACTCTATTGTATTTCATAAAGAGTAATGGGAAATCGTGAAGATGGTATTCTGCAATTCAAACCTAGTACCTTGTTCACTCACTTAAAAATTAACCTTCTTCCTTAAGAGCACAGAATTTGTGGATGGCGTAGTTTACATTTGAAGTTTTAATATTCTGTATGAGTAAAATTTAGTTCTTACTTAAAATGATAAAATAAAATACAATTAAAGTCCTTCTCTGTACCAATTCTGCTAAACCTTCTCTGGCAATCACGTAATTTAGGTAATAAAAAAGAAAGAGTAAAAACCTGATTTTCAAAAATGTCTTCTTGCATTTCCTTCCACATTTCCAACTCCAGTGCTGCTTTGTATTCCAGAGTTTCTCGAGGTTCTGGGTGGTTTTCTGGGACACAGCAAGGCTGAGTGTAAGGGACATACCGCTGTTGCCCAGCACCTACATCCTGATATAAAAAGAGTGGATTTTTCATTGGAACTTCAACTTTTCAAAGACATGTTCAAGGGAAAAAGAAAAGATTTAAATAAAATTACTTGAGAAGAATCTGACACCATAACTTCTTGCACTTTGACAAGTCCATAGTCTTCCAATGTGATGGCATACGAAAGCTCTGCTATTCTGTTGCCTGACCTATAAATGGCATTAGAATGTTATTTTATCAAAACTGTCCAAAGATACAGAAAGAGAATTGTAATACAACACACAAAACAGCAAAGCTGAAGTTGTTCTGTGCAAGCTCAGAATCTCTAAAGAGTAGCCTATGTGAGACCCCAAACATGCACTCTTATATACATTGTTAAAGTAGGGTCTAGTTTATGAATCTACAGCAAGCTTTCTGACTTAATCAGATAACTTGTCATTGGAAACCTATTTCCTATTTAATAACAGATTACTTTAATCAACACATCCCTGCAACGAGGGAATAATCCAAAATTGCATCTACAGTCCTAAATCTTTCTAATGATATAACTGTTCATATACAGGCATTGCTGCTGACTTCAAATTAAGATATTCATTAAATTTCCTTAGCTTTCCTCATTTAGACTTTAACAGTAACCTTCTAGTTATCCACAACAGAGTAACTTAGCATATCATTTGTGGTAAAATATCCTTGGATTACTAAAAACCACATTTCTGGAAGCTTCAGCACAGGGAACTGGTAACTTTAAATCACTTAGAGGTTAAAATATCTACCTGCCCTCATACAGTGAAACAAGGCCTAGATAACAGGTAATTTAATAAATTAATTTGAAAGTAATTGTGTTTCTGCTTAAGAACAGTTTGTTTCCAATTGCCTCGTCTCTAATCACAGTCAAAATGCAGCAAATAAAGCCAGCCTTTTGCACAGGAAAGTGTTAAGAGAAGAAACACACAGACGTCACGTAACTGGAAATTATCAAAAGTCTCACATGAAAGTACAATGCAGTGTAAACCTTGGTCAACACAAACTCTCTCATTTCAGTGATAACCACTCAGTAAGGCAAATTACATAATCACTTGTCAACTGGAAGCTGCAGAACACATCAAGCAACAAGATGCTGAAGGAATTACCCACGGCTGTAGTTTTCACAGAAATTCACTTTCAGCAAATAAATAAACAACACTAAAATGCTTTTTACAAGGGTGCAGCCTTCTACACTTATTTACAAAGGAAAAAAAAAGCTTCTACTTCACTTAAGTTAAAATAAATTGCTGCATTAAATTCTCACAACTTTCCATCAGTCACTGACTAAAAAGGAAAAAAAGATTCATATTAATGGACCTCAAAAATCTGAGTAATTGATTCAACAAGTCTGTTGAACATACACCAGTGTAAAAAGAAAGTTACACCAAAAAGAGCAAGAATAAGAAGGGGTCAGCACAGCAGAACACAGACCTGATTATATTTTGAGAATGCCACCTAGTGGTTATGTTTTGTGCAAAATGAAGCTTCATTTAACGAACAGCAGAAGTATGAATCTTAATGTAACCAGGCCATGATGGCTTTCCCACAGAAATTTAAACAAAGCCAGAGGTCAATTTTCTATTAAGTTGGGAAGAGGAGGGATACCAGTCACTAACATGAAATTTCCTGCGCATTAAATATAACACGCTTTTTAAAAAATCTGTAGTGGTTTAAAACAGGCCTCAGTCTTAAAAGCAATTACGTTTATTTTTAAGGGCATAATCAAATTCCATCCTCACAGAGAAAAGATGAGGGTCTAGACACTGATTGTGAACCCTAATCATCTTCAACAAGGACACAGGACAGCAGTAACTACAAATTAAAAAATATATACATATACACACACATATATACACATATATTTTATATATATATGTATAAATATATATAAAACCCCATTACTTCTCTGTGTAAATGAACACTTCTCTCTTTCTGATGTACTCAAGCTGAAATCCCTGTTACTATCCTGAAATAGGAGACATCTCCATTGTCTGGGTGTATCTGTCCATCTAACTTTGTTGTATCTAAAAGCATACTATGGACAAACAATGTTAACTACTTTCTGGAATATCAACACTTTCTATAATTGTGTAACTTATTTAAAACGGTGCTTATTTAAAACGGTTCCTCAGTAACTTTTTTTTTCAATTATTTATTTCTTAATCTGTATGTGAAGTTTAATTTACCCAGGATCATGATTACATAAAGGTTTATTACAATGACTTGGGTAGTAGTGTGGACATTGCCCAATACAAAGTGGCAATTTAGCTTTTCATTTCTTGGATGTCTATTCCCCTCTGCATACTGCAGTACCCTGCAGCCTGCTTACCTGTTCAAAAAGCTAAACAGGAGGAGCTTGCTGTTTTTCAGAGAAACACTAAACAAACAACTCTAGAAAACTTGCTACAGAGTTAAGTATTTTTTAAATAGTTTTACCCTTGTGCTGCTGTGAAACTGACTGTTTCATTACAAGTCTGACGCCAGCATTGTTCACCATTCCCACCCAAGAAGCGGGTTTTTTCTGAAGCCAAAATATTTGAAAGCTGAAGCCTTGCCACTCCTAGAAGTAAGTCTTTGGCTGTTTTATCCTTGTGCCACAATTCAACCAACAGAGGCAATCTGAAACAAAGAAGTGATTGTAGTGTCAGGCATCAAAATGAAAGAGGAAGCATTCTTATTTAGAACCTCATGTTCTAAAATTAACTTCTTAAATCAGTGATGGTTGCAAATGTCAAACAATGAGGTGGTTTTAGCGCCCTTCCCTTACAAGAATGATACTACAGACTTTGTATCTTCTCAGTCACTTGGTTCAGTCAGATTATCGTTCTTTTCTTCACTTATTAGGAACTAACAGTGTTACAGTGAAAATGACTGACAAAATAATGCTAACACAACACGATCATCTTCATTTATAAATACGTACAAATGAATTTTAGCCATTGTCACTCAAAATACATCTCCTTCCACTCCTACTTTCAAAATACTGCTATTTTGATGATTCATTTTTACATCTCAGTCATTTATTGAAAGCTGGTTGAACTACTGGGAGAACTGTTTTACAGCCCTCAACACTGCAAGCTGCTTTCCAGGTACCTGCTGTATTTTCAAAGATGTCATATAGTCACTGCATATTCAAAAGAAAAAGATTACATATTTCAATAAGTACTTTGTCAAAAACGGTGCTATCAAGCTTTACTTTTAAAATTTACAGCAATTGCACTTGTTCCTGTAAGTAACAATACCTAATTATGCAAGAGATAAAACTAAGAAATGTAGAATTCCTGACACTAAATGTAATTAATAGAGAAACTAGAAGAGTAGGCTATTAAGTTTTTATTGGCATTAGCCCTTGAATTATTTACTAAATTCTAGAACAGACAATCTTAAAGTGATTGCATTTACAATACCTAGACATTTACAAAATCTAGAAAAGAGTAATTAAGATAAAAACCTGCAAATTACTACCTGAAGAATGTATCTTGAAGCTGATGAGGTATAGTCGCAAAGTCAAATGCACAATATGACTTTGGAAGAAAGACTTCCATGTTCTTTCTAACTTCTACAGGTGGACTTGTCATAATAGGTGCTGCACTGCCAAAAAATGGGTATGAGTACCTAATAAAAACAATAACAACAAAAAAAAAAAATCTATAAATAACTTTTCTTATACCTTCTGCAACAGGAAAACCAGTTTAGACATCATTTACTAAAGCATGACTTATATCAAAGTTTTAGAAATTTATACTAGTAAATACAGCAATAGAACTTAGTTCTCAATTAATTCATGTTTTCATTCACTTCAGGAATGACTCAGGTTCTTTATACTGGCTGTTGTTTTGACAAAGAAAGTTTTATTAACCTGTATGTTCTCAACCAGATGAATTCAAATTTTACTAGAACTCTGCGATTATTATATAAACTGAGCAAAGAGAAGAAAAATTTATATTCACATGTAGATTGTCACTTGAAAACATCTGTCACTATACTTACAGTTCAGACTAGACTAACATGCAATAACTGATAACTAGGTATACATATACACAGGGTCAGAACCATTAGAAAATTTCATTAGCTTTTCTTTCTACAGTTTAATTGACTAAAAGGCAAGTCTAATAATTTTACCTGTATGACTTAAAATGTCACCTGAAATTACTGTACTAGCACTTTTCAGTGTATGATAAACTAACAAAGGGAAGGCCATGAACCTCTTAAACCTCACTTTGATCAAACTGATGAAGCCAGCTGTCAGCTAAATTCCTAATAAAATAAAAGTTGCATCAAATGATGGCTCTATATATTAAAATTGCAGTCTTCACCTTTTGTGGAGAGCTGTTGAAAGAGCTTTTTTGGACTGGAATAAAATAATGCTTCCAGTCTACAGCAAATTAGCAGTCTTCTACCCTGCAACTTTTCTTAACATTTATGCAACTGGATGTTTCTCCTCTTCAACTGCATGCCATGCTCATCACTGGCTACAAAAACTCAAGTGCGTGAAACAAACCTATGTTTGTTACTGTTCTGAAACAAATTAGTTGCAATGTTACATAAAAGATTTCATGTGGCAGAAGTCCATCCGTTGTATGTTACTTGCCACATACTATTTAGTAGTGCAATCTATATGAAAAGACATTAATGATGCACTCTGTATTAGCTGTATTTTAAAATATTCCACCCCTACATTCCATTCACACCTCTTCAACCTAATTCAGACAAAATCTAAACCCCTAAAACCGCCACCACAACTAGACTTCCCAGCGACCAGTTAAAGCTATATGAATCAAGCTCTGCCAGAAAAGAGGCAAAGCAAATGCAGATGCACCTCCCCAAACTGAAAAACTCAATGGTTTCAGATGACTGGAATCACCATTTAAAGGTATATTTCATCACAAACACCAAAAGCACCCTAACAGAAATGAGAAGACAAATTTTAAAACTATTCAAACACACCATCAATAATTAATTTAACAAGTGTAGAATTTCTTTTTTAAACCATCAGAATCATCCCTGTATCTACAAGTCTCTCAGAAATGCATTTAACTACACTGATTCTTCATTAAAACTAGAATATGCTTCCTTTGGATTCATATACAAACCAGTGATCTGTCTCTTACTGAAACACTATAAAGAATTCTTGGTGGAATGTGGAAAACTCCAAAAAAACCCACAAAAAACAAAACAAACAAAACAAACAAAACAAAACAAACAAAAAAATCACTTAATTGATCAGCTGGAAATGTAGCCAGAAAGTAACATGAAAAGTAATTCTCCTCCTCCTTTAAAGACTGATGTTAGGACTGTTGTCCAAGCTCAGACATTCAAATAAGACTTAATACCAGTTACAGAAAAAAGTAAAGTTTTACACACCATCTTTAATGTTCACTTTAGTGATAAGCCAAATGAACATTCTGAAGTATTTTGCTACTGAAAATCAGCTGCATAAAAGGCATGAGGAGGCTGAGAAGCATGCCAGCAATCACTCAAATTATGAAAGCTTTGTATTTACCAAGAATAACAAAAATAAATTGTACCTTAAAATGCAATTTATTGGAAAACCAACTTCCAGACCACGTATACTTCTCAGGTCTATTGAAAAGCAAAAATGGTGAGAGGCTGCTGGAATGACAATTTTCTGTGCTGACACAGGCTCAGAAGAACTGGACACACCTACAGGGTTGGGCTGAGATATCGCTACTGGACCACTATCAGCTGAAAACAGAAAAGAGAATTTATGTGCATTTTTTATAACTTGTTCTGCTCAAAATAAAAAAAATCTCAAAATTAGTGCCACATTTTAAATGCAAATAGATAGCTTGCTTTCCTAAGAGACTTTTATTCCTTATAAAATAAATGAATATTGTAAAAATAACCACTCCTTCTGTAAGTTACTTCTTCCAAAGAAAAACACCAAAACCCAATATACTTTAAATCTTCTTACAGGATTGTAGTATTTTTCCTTTATTAATCTTTGAAGCTATATAAGTTTAACTCACTGAAAAAAGTTTATACTATGATCAAAGATATTAAATTTTTCAGAAAGATGTTGTAAGACTTCAGTTTATATTAATTGTTCTTAGCCAACTTAGGGGCATGCATAGGAAAAAAATAATTTTAACAATTTAGGGGTTTTTAAATTAACTAACTTCTTTAGGGGAATTACAAAGACAGATTAACAGGTCAATTAGAGTGCTTATGTAAGGCAGCATTACCCCGGCCACAAGCTGAGGTGTAGCTATTGGAGCAAACTAAAATGTGCAAAGCACATCTGCTTCTGTCATAGAACCCACATACCATGGCATGCACTTCATAATTTAGGAAGCAGAAGCAACATTAAGTGACTGCCCAGTTGCATCCAGGCTTCTCACATCCTTACAATGAGACCCAATAGTGCCTTCAGAGAGTAAAACATCAAACTACAAGTCCCACGGACAGGTTTTGTGTCTTGAAAAAGGTATTCTAGAAGAATGTTCATTTTGTTTAAGTCTTTACGGGCTATTTGGGCTACCAAGCCCCTAAAAAAGACGGGATGAAAGTGTCAGATAAGACACCTTCTCAACTGCCTTTTTTAAGTGCTACTTGTTCTGATACTTCTTCATAATTATTTAAAACATTTCCACTTTTGTAATTTTTAAAGAAATACATCATTACTAGCATTGACTTTATTCTTTCCTCAATTTTGTAAGTGTTCTGTTTGCATTAACATTACAAAAAAGAAAAATGCTGTAATACTTCAATATCAGCTAGTTATTACAATGTATGAATGAAACAATTTTAAGTGATTCAGGTAAAATGTCCGTAGCTTGTTTGATGCAAAGTGGCAGAGTGGAATTTTAAGGTCATCATAAAACAAAAAGCACATACAGCTTACTGTTAAAATTAATTTAAGTTGTACTATAGATAAATTTCATTTATTGTATGAAATTCAATAAATTTTGCCTTTGGGATTTTGCAGATCTAATGGAGGTGACTTTGTTCTGCTCTGCAATTTCAAAGCTGGAAGCTCTTCAAAACACGTTTGTTTGTTAACCTCTTGAGGGCAGCCACCAACCAGCTCTGAAAAAAAAATGTGAAAGGACACGTTTTACATCTCAGCGAAACAAAATTATAGAATTACTATCACTATTAATAAAAAAGCATAATCCTGGATTTCCTAACCAGAGATGCAAACCAGCTGCTGGGATCACAATACTTTCTTTTTACATTCTATATAAAGGACCTAATCCTTGCTTAAATAAGACTAGTTAGAATTAAAAAAAAATTGGCTGAATTAGCAGACAAATCCTGAGAGACCATTTTAGGACACAGAATTGCCTCTACGGAATTTGGTATCTTTAGGATACATCTCAAAACACCAGCAATATCATTAGAAAAATAATCATTCCACTTTATTCATAAACCATCTCTTAAGAAAATTCATGTGCATTAAGAATTTTTAGCTAAAGAATGTTCACCTAAACAACATTTTTTTGAGATTTATTCTGTTATTATGGATTTCCTATCTCTGTTCCTCTTCTATTTTCCACTACTCAGTACTCAAATTAGAAACAAGTCCTCCTAGAGCTTGAGCTACCAAGTCCAAACAAAAGGATCATGTAAAAACAAACAAAACAACCCAGAAGCTTGTTTTTGTCCAGGAATCTGTATTATACAAACAACTGTCTTCACAAATTTTTATCCACATGGTAAATTCTGTAGAAAAGTTAAAAATCCACATTAATCCTGCTTTTCTGTTGAATAAATTAGTATTTCATCTCATTAAGCAAGTCAGTTTCTTCACAGGCATTGCACTAAACCTTCTCATTCACAACTTCAGGAGATTCTAAAATATTTTTTTATTATTTTTCAAGCTGATGACCATCCACATCACTTGTAATCCACATACCGCCAAATACCTAATCTGGCTCTTGCAGTGTGCTTAACAACAATCATGTTCAAATCACAACATTTACCCTGCTTCTGTTATTTGTTTTATGCAAACAATTCTGACTTGCCTGAAATTTATCATCAGAAATGAGTACTACTTCATGAAATAGTAGAACAGAGTAGTACATGATGCAAAACCACATTTGGCAACCAGGCAAAAAATTGTACATCACATACCCCTTTTCCTTGGTTTTGTGCCTTTTTCAAACTTAAGACTTTCCACTTCGCTTTCTGTTGCTACATCTTCTTTTGAAGAACACTGGTCAGCTTGAGATGGGACATTTTGTGATCTCTGCTGCTGGCTCTCTGTTTTTCCACTAACAAGTGACAGAACCTTCTCCTGTGGCTGTTTGGGTTCAGTTGCAGCATTTAAGGGAATCAAAGGCTGAATAAAATGATAGTTTTTTATTGATCATGGCTTGCATTGAAAAATTCTGTCTATGGCATTCCATAATAGGAGATTATTTTTCAGGCATAGAAAAATGCCAATGAAAGGATAAAGCAATTAATTCTTTCAGGGTTTTTTTTACACAAAACCCAGTCAAATATGATTTAGAAACACCAATAATTTTTTAACGTGAAATTGTGCAACAGTATCTAAACCAACAACCAATGGGTAAGACATACCTGGGTAGTCACGCTCTCCCTTTGAAGAATTACAGATACCCCAACAGTAGGAGACAGATCCAAAGGCAGTTGTGGCAGTTTCTGTTTAGCTCTATTTGGTGGAACAAGAACAAATGGTCCTTCTATTGCCACAGGGTGTTCGTCAATCTCCACATTTCCTTTCTTCAGTAGTCCAGATAGGGGAACTTCAGTGCTTCCAAGAGAGTGATCCCCACAGCAAAGATGGATCTGCACACACACAAAGGTGCTAGAAAGTAACTGGTATGTGTGATTTGCACTGGAACCATCTGCACGCTTCACTAAAGGAAGCGTGAACACAACAAATGATCATCCCTAATCTAGTCCCTGCATGCTGAGAATAAGAACAGCTGTAAACCATCAGTTTTAAGCAGGTGGGATTTGCTCACTGAAAGGGCAGCAGCAAATCACTGCACTGCTCTTCTGAGGACCTGTCATATCATTCCTTCTGTAGGATAGATTCAGTACTCTTCTAAACACAGCACAGATTCTTGCCCTTCATGTATAGGCATATAAAATGCATGACTGCAAAGTAATGAAAAAGGCTACTTTAAGGCTTTGGACATACACTTAGACACCACTTAAGTAGCAAGGATTTTTGGAATTAAGTAACTGTGGTTTGAATTCCTGGTAAATATAATTACTTGAAAACTTGACTCGACTGTTTATTCCTTACACAGCTTAGCATTTATACATATGAGTGAAAGATGGATTTTACAAAAACCAATACACACTAAGGTATTATTAATTTATTCCTCAAAGTTACTCTTTGAAACTTAAATACTAACTTGCTTTTTCCCAAGTTTTGGGAAATACTAACTAAATACTAACTGCTTTTTCCTTCAGTTTTGATTTAGCAGATCAGAACACTGCATCCCCATCCTTAATATTTTTTGCACTTAAGGAAAACTGTTGTGCTGAAAGGTGTGAACTGCCAGTATACATACCTAGGTGTTTATATATATGTACATACGTACAAATACAGTCATGCTATACATATATACATACCAGTCTTGGCCACTAGCACCTTTTAGAACCAAAGTCTTCATTTTTGAAAAGTATGCTAAAATTAAGAACCAGAACACAGTACTCTGATCCTACATCCTAAGATTCAAGATGCTGAGTGAGAAGTCAAAGAAAGAAAACTAAATCAAAATGTAGATCTGATTTCACAAGAACTTTTGTTCAAAAAGTCTTTTACACGTGATGCAAACATGCATCGTTCCCCATATGTGTACATATGTATCATATATGCTATATTAAATACTTTAGGACTGTAGAGTAAGAATAAATTCCAAACACACCAATGCACATTTTGCTCCAAAAATATTTAAAGTTGAGGCAAAAAACCCAAAAAACTCTGAAACAGTACAAGTTTTAAACAAAAACATTCTTGAAGCACCCTGCATAAAAATGCTAGAATGGTCTGTATAAACTTAAAGAAAAATAACTTTAAAAAGGTCCAGATCCACAAATTACTTTGTATAACTAATACTGTCTTATTTACCAGCTACACTATCAGAAACCCTACACCACCCCCACTGAATGAAGCAGACTCCTGTTTTGTAATTAATTTGAGCCATGCACATAGTACCATAAACACTCTAAGTACTACCTGATATTTAGAATCATAGATTTAGTTTGGAAAAGACCCTTAAAACCGTTGAGTCCAGCTGTTAACCTAACACTGCCAAACCCCCACTAAACCATGTTCCCCATTTAAAGACAAGGCTAAAGATAAGCAATATCCCATAACAGCCCAACAATGTCTGTGGTGTATTTAGAAACAGCATTTGGTTACAGAGCCAGGAAAAAAGACAGACCTCCCTTATCATTCACAAAGAGTGCTGAGGTCAGTGATTTCAGAACTTAGGCAAGAGTGACCTGAGCAGCTGACATGAGATTACCATAGGTAGCACAAAGCAGGACTCTGGGGTGCAGATGGTCCAATTGCAGTGCAGGACCCAAAGCTCAGAGCTCTTGAAAGTGCCACGTTAGCTCTTTGGGAAGATAGTATTTCAGCAACACTTTTTATTATGACATGTAAACCAGCTTGCTGTAACAGCAACTAATTAAACACACAGCACCCCACCTGAGCTAGGAAACATGCTGCTATGGCTTTCCTCATATCAGCAAGAGAATAAACTTATATTTGAGCCAAAATACTATGATACCATCTTAGCTTTGGAAACAGAATGCTTCATAGATTCAGCCTGAGACATATTCTATTTCTTTCATATTAATTATTTATTTTCACTCACATTTGAAATGAAACAGCTTACCTGTAATTTTGACTGTGCACAAAGATAAACTTGAAGAACATCTACTGTACTACGTATTCGAACTGAAGCTCTTTCTGGCTCAAAGTTTGGATTAATTAAATCAGTGAAGGGTTCATTTGTGACATCATTACCCAGTAATGAGTAGTAAAAGAAAAACTCAGGTTGTCGATCAGGGAGCTTCATAGTACTAGGAACTAACTGAAAGAGATGTAGAAGAGAATAATGTATCTTCTTCCTTGATGCAGAGGTACAGTAATTCAGAAGCACTAGTTTGGAAATTAGAGCTTAAAGTGACCAGCTGACCTAAATCTTAACTTAAACTCCACATATAACTTATTATATTAATACTCAAATTAAAAATGGGGTTTTTTCCAAGTAAAAAAGAGTAAGCTTTAACTTACAAGCATAACAACTTGTAAAATATTCTGAATTACCTTTGAGACTCCTCAACACCAAGGGGTATAACTGACATGTATTTAATAACATTAAGTACTGCACAAATACTTAAATAAGCTGTGCCTTCATAAGTATTTTCAATATAAATAATACAGATTAGTTGCTGTTACATAATTTACTTAATTGAATAAAAGACCGAAACAGATGAACAGCTACTTCATCCTGTAGGAAACTGCAACTGCGAGTTCAATGCCTAAAGAGGCACAAGCCACCCCAAAATGATCACAATAAATTTTACTTCTCAAGGTCCTATAATTCTGACATGGGATAGTATTTTAAAAAAAAGAAAGACGACATGACTGAAGAGAGTTTATCATACACCATGAATTCCAGACCTACTAAAACCAAATCAGTACAACAGCTGAGGTCTAAAGCTGAAACAACCATTAGCATGGCACTTTATCCAAGCTAGTAAGTTGTTCCCTCAGGCAATATACAAACTCTGTCTTACACGCTTGAAAAGTATTTCACCTTGCTTGAACTCCGGTGTGTATGCACCATACTGAAGACTAATATTATCCATATATTAACTTTTTACATTATATGGCAGTAGAGAAGTATGCATTTCATAAAAATACATAATTTAAAGTAAATACAACTTCAGCCCTTCAAAAGAATTGTATTTCATCTGCAGTCTGACATGTCAAGAAATTCACGAAGTTTTAAAATTAATAAAAATTCATCATGGGACAAGTCTATTTCTTGAAATAAACTTAGAAAAGAATAAAAAAACTAATTAGAGATGAGGAATGGGAGGGTGAAAATACTAACATGGGACAATAATTCTAA
The DNA here is from genome assembly GCF_021018805.1 of Prinia subflava. Classification (NCBI taxonomy): domain Eukaryota; kingdom Metazoa; phylum Chordata; class Aves; order Passeriformes; family Cisticolidae; genus Prinia; species Prinia subflava. The sequence goes on along the minus strand of NC_086283.1, from coordinate 68,308,558 downwards.
AACCTACACATAGCAAGGAGACAGACCTGTTCCAACCGTGTTGCAAATGCAATGGTTACAGACATGACAAAGTGATCTCTGCAATACTCTGCTGGTCCAATTTGATGATAGCCCTCTTCTTCATTCAAGACTGGCACAATACTTTTAGGGTCTAGTCCAGGAAAAAGGGTGAGTACTAAGAGAGAAGAAATAAACCTAATTAACTAATGGCCTTTTTAATTGCTGCAGCAATGTGATATATAATTGCAATTTTATTTTTAAGCATCATGCATGGAAATTACATGTGGAAAGAAAAATTACAAATAAAGATCTTGATGCCTGGTACCAAAGTTTTGCAAAGCACAAAAAAGTCCCTAAGTATGCTTTGGAACAGCTACAAAAAATTCTGAAATTAACTTCTGTTCACAACTGTTATGTTGAACACCATGCTAGACAGAATTCTTGTTCTTATTTTTATTTTCTGTTACAGTGAGAAACGCTACAGTGACTGGAAGTTTATTTCACTAGAGTGCTGTTGAAACCATGCTGTTTCTTTACTTTGTTCATTAAAGAAAATGCAGGACAGTAAGTGCATATTGCAATCTATTGGAACAAGTATCATGTGCCATTCCACAGATCTTTAGAATGTTTAATTTAAAGATTTTTCATCTGAGGTCTTCAATGCATAAAACACTGTATTCTGGTTTGCTAATTTCTGTTCTATTGTGCCAGTATTTCAACACATTCAGCTCTCAGGTTACACCAAGTAGAAATAATGACATAGCATTTTGTGAACAGAAAAGCTCTGTTTCAAGTACTGGAAGCTTTAGCCAACTTAAGTCAGTAAAGGAGAAAAAGGTGTTGGAATACTAAATGGAAAAGTATCTGACTAGACTAGAACTGCTTTGTCATACCCAATGACTGGAATATTAACTTCACAACTGTGAAAACCCAGACGTTTGTTTGTTCCCCATTACATAAATATGACATTGACTAATTTTGACGCGATGAAAGAATGAGTAAAGCTGGCAAACTTGTTTGTAGCAATTATTCCACAGAAAACATGAAATAGGAAACAGTGCTGAGTAAAGTCAGAAAGGTCTTCTTTTATTTTTTGCAAGTGTAATGAGGGATAGGAGAACTTGCAGGCACAAAGACCACATGAGAAGTGCAGACTAAAGAATCATTTACAGTCATTCTTTGTCTCTTTTACAAATTTTACAATATGGAAAGTTCCTTGTGTTTTGTTGTAAACCTGAAAGAATGGAATAAGCCATCTTACACTGAAGCTTAAATCCTGTCTTAACCAATCTAGAAATGTAGCCGAATCAGAGAATTCTGGGCCAGAAGCTTGTGAAACACTTCCTGCCACTGACCACTCTGCTTTTACAAAATCACAGCCACAGATCACCAGCGCATAGATGATGGATTTAGAGTTAGGGAAAAGGTACCTTCAGACCAAGAACACAAATTATTGTAAGGGATGCAGGAGAAAATCCACTAGTTGTACCAAAATACTCATTTTTCGAAAGTTAAGTAGCTAAGCACTTGGGTGAGAGATCAGGGCAAGATAGAGATGTTTTTGTTTTGGAGCTCTTTCAATCAAGTTTTTAAGATCTTGTTGTTTTTTTAACAACTACTAACTTGCATTAAAAAAAAATCACAGATGAAAAAGAGACTTAAAGGCACAGCACATAAAGGCACCTACTAGTGTTAACATTTGAGTTCCAATAGACTTTTGACACATTTCACTGACTTCTTTCAAGAAAAATGAACAAGAGTATCCAGAACGGGAATGAGTCCCAAAAGTAAGCAGATGTTACTACAAAAAAACTTAACAATAGTACATAACTTAAGTACCTAAAGATTAGAAGAAAAACCCATCAAAGAAGTCAGCCTACCCAACAAATGAGACATTTTTCTACTTTACAGTTCCAAACCCCAGGTACTGAAACTTTACTTTCAAAAAAGAAGCTCCTTTCCTGTTTCTTTCATAACTTGCCAAAGCCTATAAATACAAATTAAGTGCCCAAGGGAATTAACTATGAGCAGCTCATTCTCATTTTAAATACAGTTGGTTTACAACTTGTCCCTCTAAAAATCACACAGGAAGATTTTTAATTCAAAGTGAGTGATATCATGTTACTTACTGTTCCCCTCTCTAGGGGGTGCCTCCTTTGCTTTAAAATTATCAGCTGGTGCTTTTGAATCCGTCTCCAATGCAACACCGATTTGGATTTCAGGTTTAAACTTAGGGTACTTGTTACTAAGCAAAGGACACCATTTAGGGGCCTACACAGTAAAAAAAAAAAAACAAAAAAAGACCCAAAAGTGTTTAAAAACCACAGAAAAAAAATAGAATACTACCATGACAGAAAACTCAGTCTTAATCTAGTACTTCTATTTCATCATCTACAGAAATACACTTTGTTTCTTAAAGAGAAAAGAAATATCTTTCCTAAAAATTTGGTCTATTTAGTAATCTATTGTACTAAAATATTCTACAGAATGGCTACTGAATGACTAGCTGAACATAGTGGTTTTTTCCCACTGACCTGTATAGCGAGAAAGTTAGAGAAATATACCATAAATATTTATTTAGAAAACCTTCAAGTCCTCAGCTGCACAGTAAGTCATACGCATTGAAAATTCTCTGGAAGAGTGACGTCAAAATAGGACACAAATAGACTCCTTTTATGACCCATATCAAAGTTATGTTTTGATCAAGCTTGATACAAGTGTGTTGGCTTATTAAATTTACATAAGCAATTATATTGTGCTTACTCTATGCTGTATTAAGGAGCTAGAAATAATCACCTAACACATCTTCTTCCATGGAGGCCCACTGGACAAAAACAACTTAAGACTTGATTTGATGATGGAGACTCAATTCAATTGCTCTTTATCTATTGCTGAGATAAAACTTTCCAGTTGATTAAATGAGATTGTGTAGATTGATTGCTAGTGATCCAATTACCCAATTCAGATATAAGCAAGGTTAGTACCAACAGTATTTTTTCATTTGCACATGTTCTCAGAGTCAAAATGTCTCTCCTCTTAAGAAAAGCAACAAAATCCCCATACATGATCAGTCCTTCCCCAACATGAGACTCAAAAGTTCAATCTATGCTCTAATTCAAATTATATTATCTGTAACAGCATTGCTGTCAAAACAAAATTTTAAGTCTTTATACTCCATAACATACCTGTTTCTTTTCCTGTGCAGCCCTTAAATCGAGTACAATATAGCCTATATTCTCTTTAGCTGAAGATACAGGATCTAGTGCAAAACACTGTAGTTTGATAGGTGTACGCTGAAGCCTGAAAAAGTAACTCAGTTGAAATATTAAATATAAAATTTATCTCTGCAATTAGTTCTCAAAGATAGTTTGTAAATTTCCAGCAAGCCAATGCTACAAAACTCGTTCTATAACTAACTTCTTTAGGTCAAAAACTGAATTTTTATTGGACATATAAAGTCATTTTTAAGTGAGAGAATGAACAAGTGGTTTAATTTTTTAAGAAAGTGTGTTGGAGCCTCAGAGTCTCAAGCGCTATTAACAAGACATTACCAAAAAATGAATACCTCATCCAATAAAACAAATAAGCACACCGCCTCACACAAAACTTGAATTGCCTTGCAGGGACATCTTAAAAACAGGACTTGTGGAGAAGTTTTTCGTTAAAACACCTGACTACTTGGAGGCACAGATAAGATGTCTAGCACATAGCAAATACAGGCATCTTTCTCTGTCAAATAAAAATCATACAGCCTTTATAACTTCTTTGATAATATGGTCATAATATTACAACTTATAAGTTGTAAGACTTGTAAAACCAAATAACATGTATGGAAACATTCAATTTCTCAGCTTATTTCCTTGGCATTTTCAAAAACTATTTACATAGGCTTTTCAGATTTGAAGTTAAGTTAATTTTGCGTCACAGTATGCATAAGAAAACTTGACTGCAATGTTTGTTTTGTAGCATTTTTAACTTGCTCTAAGAGCCTGTGGGGTGTTTTTTAGTAATATAAAAATATACCCTTTAGAATTTTTGAACATCACTTATCTTGCCATATACTACCTCTTTTTGCACATTAGTACATTTTTCCTTTTACTTCTATCTACCATAATGTTGTGAAAGTTCCCAAAAACCAGATCAGATGACAGTAATACAAAAAATGTATTTCGCTAACTGTAAAGACAAGAAAATTAAATTTTATCTGGAAATTAGACTTCACTTTTTAACATTACCTGTGCTGATGAAGTGCTTTTCTGTCAAGTTCCCAGGCCAATTCTGTAGCAAATTCTGGCTGATCAGTATGCTCCACAGGGTCAGTAGCCAACTGCTCACCATCTAACTTAGCTTCAACTATAAGCATATGCTTGGGTCGTTTTGGGAAATAGCGCCCTGTAAAAGAGTGGCATTGCATGCACCATCACTAAAAGAGATGCAAGAGCTCAGATCTGTGCCATCAATCATTTAAATAAAATTAATTTCCCATATCACCTCCCCTGCTCTGTTCTTTAAAGAAAGTGTTTGCATTATGCAGAAATATGAAAGAACTTAACATGAAACACGCTATTTTTGAAGAAACAGGAAATTAAGTAACAGAGGACAAAGTAGCAAGGAATTAAAATTATTTGAGAAATCTATGATTTGCAATAGGTAAGGGAGCAATCATGAGAAAGAGAGTGAATGCTTTACTTCAAGTGAAGATGTCCATGTCTGTCTGACAACAAAATATAAAAACATGATCTTATAAAAGTAGTGAAAGGTGCTTTTCCTGCCTCTCGCTGAAAAAAAAAAAAAAAAATCATTACCAGATTAGGAGAATGCCTAAAACTCTCCTAGGATTGGTCCCGAGTTCAGGATCATCCAATATTCCGATTTGAAATGACGAAAAGAACTAAAAATTTACTTATATCAGAGTGTGGGGAGATGATATTACAGGGATGTCAGGCGACAGGACGGGATCTTATTAGTAAGCTCCTCTGGTAAACTACATAAATGGACACAGAGATAATAGGATTTACTTGACAAAGTGAAAGCATTCAGCCAAAACAACCCAACCCCCCACTGATCTTCCAAACAGCCCAAAACAGAAAAAGACATCCCAACAAACAACTCAAACACACTCTAATTAGACCACAGAAACTAAAACCTGTAGAAATGCAAGATGAACAACTAGACATACGTTTGAGTCAACACTAACAAAAAAAGCTTACAGCGGATTGCGGTAAGGGATAGAGACACCAAAATACTACTTTTAAAAAACAAAAAACAAACAACAAACCAACCAAAAAACCCCAAACAATAAAAAAACAAAAGCCGAAACCCTCAGGGAAAGACAGTTACTTTTCTCATTCACTTAAAACAACACATTGCATAAATACCTCCAAAACCTAACGGAGGGTAGCCAATCCTGGCCTTAAGATGCGTAGATCCAAAGCTTCATTAATAAAACCGGTTTAAACAATGCTGCTCAGCTTACCCCGCTCACGCCACCAGAGAAAACACCTCGGAGGCAGCGATCAGCCCTCATCTTCCTCTCAGGACACAGGGGAGCTACAGCAGCCCGAAGGCCGCGACCCTCCCGCCCCTCCCGGTTACCTTCCAGCACGGAGACGACGATCAGCAGCCGATCGGCGGCTCTGGAGACCATCTCCCCGCTCCGCCTGGGCGCCGCCGGAGCCGGGAAGCGCGGCCGCACCCGAAGCGGAGCAGAGAGAACCGCGAACGCTCGGGCCGGGCCGGGCCGCTCCGCCCGCGCTGCCGCCACTCGCCGCTCTTTTACCGCCGCGGAGCCTTTGAACACCAACCGCCGCCGCTTCCGCCCGGCAGCGCCGGCCCAGCCGCTTCCGCCGTCCGCCCCGCCCACTCCCGCCTCTTCTCGTCCCGGCACCGCCCCGGCACCGCCTCTCCTCGGCCCCCGCACCGCCCCGGCACCGCTCTCGCACCGCCCCACGGCGAAAGGGTCAGCCGCAGGGCACGAAATGTCAGACAGGGGCGGGGAACTGTAGTCGAAAACCTCACAAATAAAAGAATAAAAAGGCTGTTCACAAGCACTCCGCATTGTCAGTGGAGGAATGCCATTTGCTTCAAGTACGTGTCTTCTATTAAAGAGGGGAAGTTTCTTTATGTCCCCGTCCCCCCCCGCCCCCCCGCACTGTGATGAGCGTCGGAGCAGAATTTGAATTCAGTCGCAGTGAAATGCAGCTTTGTCCTCCTTAGGTAATATTTTAGAGTATTGTGTTCCATATGAAATAATACTCGGTTAAGCAGCAATGTCACAAAATAGTGTATCTCTGTACTTTGCATCCCAAGTTAAACACATATGTCTTGATTTTGAGGCAAATCCCCCCATTTTTAAGTTTAACAGGGTTTTTAAATAGATGGCCTAACAGAATCTTTGTGTAGACTTAAAATCCTTGAGTTTTAGTAACATGTATTCTTCAAAGTTGCTGATTCATCATTTGTGAATACCAGGAGAGGGAGAACCTGTTTGCCTTTTGCAAGAATGTTATTCTGGTTCTGAAACACTTCCCAAAAAGACACTTTCTTATATCTGAGTTGAATCTGCCCAAGTTCAATTCTGACTGTTCTTTTTTGTTGTGTCATCTTCAGGTGTGTAACACTAAACGTGGCATAGCAACTCTCTATCTCTACAGTCTGAGTTCTTAAATTTCTATCACCTTCTGCAAGCCAGGTTGTAGGTACTTTTTATAGATACTTTTTACACAAAACCTGGAGGCAGACCTTTGAAAAGTAAGTAATTTGAACTAGTGAGGGAACATGATCCCAGACAAAATAATCATAGCAAAAATAAACAGTTTTACCTGTACAGCTTTTTTATTTGAAAATTGATTTCTCTGTGATTCATGAAAACAATATTCTTGTGAACCACTGTTGATCACTTCTTCCTGTAACTGTTCATGGATTTGCTTTTTGCCTGTTTAGCAAGCTGGACTGGTTCAGCACAGGGTCAGACAAATGCCAGAGCCAGCACAAAAGCCTGAAAAGATGTGACCAACAACCCTGGTTTATGGGTGTTTATGTCTGCACATGGCAAAGCATGTGGAATCTCTTCTTTTGGTAACAGCAAGCCTTTAAATCAGGTCACCTACCTCAGGGAATTTTATCCTTTGATGTTCTCTCCTGGCTCTAACCTGGCTTTTATCTTAATGTTACAGGTATTAACTGTGCCAAGAGCCTCATCACTATAAAGCTTTTTCAGTAAAGACTTTTTTTTTAATAAAATAAAAGGAGACAGAGGAGAGAAAAGAGACATTAAAAAAATGATAGGACCATGATAAGGTGGTCTTACCATCTACGTTTACTTTTCAGTACACCAACTCTTTATCTATTCATCCTAGAATGACCCAAGATTGTTTTCTTACTATGCTGTCATTGTCTTGCTAACTCATCTCATCTTGTGCATTTGCCTGCCGAGGTGTCAGATGCAGGATGTTCCCTATGCTAGAACACTGGCAGTGAGCACACCTTTGAGAGGGGTACCCACTAGTAAGGAACACCTCCACTTAGTGACAGAACTGTGGGAGGATGTGAGTAGGTTAAGCAGCATCAGAGACTCTGAGTGAGAGACAGACTATTTGAAAAACTCCTACCTTCCCAGGGACAAATCTGTCAGGCAGACAGGGTGTATGATACAGGGGATTCCCCATCCTATCTTTAATCTGCAGAACATAATCTCTTAAGAGATAGGGGGAAAATGGTGCCTTGCACAGTGGAGCACTCCCTTCATTACTACCCCACCCTCCCAGGTGCCCTGGCATAACAGATACAAGGCTCTGCAATTGCAGCTTGAAGGATCGCTCAACTAGGTCAGAAGTGTCACTGAGGTTAAATCAGCCTACTCCCTGTGTCAAGACTGCTTCCATACAGAAAAAGAAAGGAAGACATGCCATTGTCATAGGAGACTTTCTTCTGAGAGGAACAAAAAACCCAATACGCACACAGGATCCACTTGTTAAAGAAAGTCTGCTGTCCCCCAAAGCCTGTGTCAAAGACATTAGGAGGAAACATTCTATTCTGGTACAGCCCTCAGGTTATTAACTATTAGTACTTTTTCAAGCAGGCAGTGATGAAACTGCAAAAAGAAGTCTTAGTGGAATCAAAAAAGGAATTCAGCACCTTGAGACTAACCGGTTAAGGTATCAGGAGTACATGTAAAATTCACCTCTATTGTTCCAGTTGCAGGGAATGATGAAGGAAGAAACAGGAAGTTGATCAACAGAATAAGAGATCAGTATCTAAATCTGAGACTGATCAGATTAGTCCCTGGCAGAATTTTGTAGCTTTTGATCATCATGGTGTTCCTAGGTTTATTTCTAGTGAGCCTGTTTTTATCCCCTTTCCTCTTCAAATCTAGTTTAAAACTCCTTTAATGAGGCCTGTTAACTCATGAGTGAAGATCCTTTTCTCCCTTCAAGACAGGTGCACCCCATTTGTCAGCAGCAGGACTGATGATCAAATATATTCAAGAGTGGTGTGCAAGTTGGCAGTAGCAGATTTAAATTGCCCCTGTACTATTTTGTGCAGCAGGGTTGGTTTGGAAGTGTTAGAAACCATGGAAGAACCTGAGAATAGTCACACAAGAATTAGGTTTTCTTCCCCTAAAAAGGTGGCAGGATTGATAGCCCAACTAAAATGCATCTACATCAATGGAAAACATTGTCAAGCCCAAAAATTACGGTGTAAGCAATCATGGAAAAACGGCGGGATAAATTGTGCTTCTGGAATGCTACAAGTGGCTATTCAGGATCAGCAGAGAAAGAGAGCCCTCTTTAGGAAGTGGAGGAGTTAGGGAGTGTTTTGACTATCATTTAGAGCTTGGTAATAGTGAAGAAAGAGTAAAACAACCTTTCTTAAAATTTGTTTTTTCCTTTTCCTTTTAAATGCATTTATTGACTCCAAACTAAGGAAAACTCCAAATGTTAGGAACAACCTAATGAGTCTCACACTTCAAGAAATTACTAGACTTGGAAAGGCATCTAAATAAAACAATATAAAGACAATGCTGGTATTAAAAACATTTTATATATTATTGCTATCCAGCACACTTCTTTCTAATAATTTATGAGACTCTTTCAGATTTAATCTATCTGAAATTATATAGACTTTAAAAACACCAAGATAAAAAAAAAAAAAATCGACCAAGAACAAGTCATAAAATGGCTTGTTTCAACTACAGTTTCTATTACATTATATTAATGTGTTTTTCCATTTTTTATCTTTTAATGTACCTTCAACAAGTTAATATTATTATGATTCTCTTTTAGCAACAGAACTAGAACTGCAGGACTCAATGTATTAATTTGTCAATTTGTACTCAAATTTCTGTGAAGATGATAGAAACTGTCCAGTATCTTTTGCTTCATTACTATCTTCACTTATCCCACGTGTCTAAGAAAACAGCATAATTATGGTGAATACATATTATAAGTTATCTCATGAAATCAAATCAAGTTTGATTTACATTTTTTTCATATAGACAGTGGTTAAAATAATTATTGAATTAATAATGTATGAGTGCAATTTTTAAATGCTTTAATCAAAATTTTTTATGTTTGTCTCTATTTACAGCCTATTAAATTTTAACAGTTCTTAATGATTAAATTATTTTTCTTGGCATGATTTTTTTTCAATCACAGCTTCACCTCCCATGGACATGACATGTCAATTTTTTCTCCATGTCTTTTCTTATACCTCATTTTACAAAGTTATTCATTCTGCCTTCTTTATTTCATTCTCTTAAAATTTTAAAATGTGTTTTTATTAACATTGAAAGATTTTTACTTGCTACATTTCTAAATGGCTTAGGATCATTTATTTAGTTCTTATTTAACCTGTCTTGGAACTCTTTTTACACTTGAGGATTGTTCATGCAGAGAGAATAATAAACAGGTGTACCCCTTTGTAGCGGGGATTTAAATTGCATGTAAGTGGAATATGTGTTCTAAAAATAGTCTTCTTATGATTGTTTGGTTACTTTTTGGAATACTTTGGAAGTATCCTTAAGTGTTCTATTGCTTCTTATCATAAGACAGCCTCAGAAAGGGTGTATGTTATATGAAGTTTGAATACAAGAGACAAATTTTAAATACTATTTAAAAACTTAGAATTAGAATTAGAATCACTGATCCACAGTGTATGACCTGGAGGAGAAAAAACATCACACAAAGGATATTAGAATTCAGGAAGAAGTGAAGCTGAAGACTGTTTTCAGAGATTAGGTTAGATTAGATTAGAAAAGTAGTAAATTTTATTCTTCTGGAAATGAGAGGGAAAAAAGGGTGAAATGTATTTCTTCAGAAAAAGTCATAAGGTATTATCTCTCCTCCACTGACAGCTGTGGTATGTGTAAATGGTGTAAATGTCACTGGACAGTTTATCATGATGCCTAATTCTATTCACATGAACTGTACTCATGGATATCATGTATCATGAATATAATGAAAATTTGAAAATTGTTGTACTTGGTGTGCTTGGCAAGGTTTTTGCAGTGGGTGCTATAGTGTGGTTCCTGTGCAAAGCTGCCCCTGTGTCCAATAGAGCCAATGCCAGGCATCTCCAAGCTGAACCCACTGCTGGCTAAGGCTGAGCCCATGAGGAATAGTGACAGCACCTCTGGGATAGAAGAGTTAAGAAGGGAAAAGAAAGGGCTGTGAAATAGTAGCCAGGAGATACAAGTGAAAATGTGTGAGAGCAACTGCCCTGTAGACACCACGGTCAGTGGAGAGGCAGGTGGAGGAGGGGTTGCTGCAGGTCCGGAGCTCAGATTCCCCTGTAGCCTGAGGTGCAGCCTATGGAGAGGCAGCTGTGCTGCTGCAGCCCAGGGAGGACAATGGGGAAGCAGGGATCCACCTGCAGCCTGTGGAGCACTCCACGCCAGAGCAGGTGGAAGTGCCTGAAGAAGGCTGACCCTGTGGGAAGCCCCCATGTGTGATGAACTGACCAGAGCCCCCATGGGCTACAGACCCCATTCCCTGTCCCCCTGTGTTGCTGTGGGCAGGAGGCAGAGAAGATCAAGAGCCTGAGAAAAGGGGAGGGATGGGGGAAGATGTTTTAAAATTTTGCTTTTATTTCTCATTCTCACTATGATTTAACTGTTAATAAAACAAAATAATTTTTTCTTCAAGGTGAATCTGTTTTGTCCCTGTCAATACCATGAACCTTTTATTATGTTACTACTGTCCAGCTGAGGAGTGATAGACCAGTGGGCACTTGGCAGTGGATGCCACAGTCAACTCACCACAAACTGTTAGAAGAACTGGATCTGTAAGGAAACAGACAATTACATGCATGAAAAATTAACAGAAAGTATCCCGTGGATCCGTCGGTGTGCTCACAGAGAGCCAACGGGCTCTGTCACCGCTGGCCCAGACACAGCGACAGAGTGTTAGGGGGTCAGTCTGCAGGCTCACAAGCAGTACTGACTCCTGTGGGTTCTTTGCCTGGCAGAGGCTTATGCGAGCGATGGAGATTCGACAGGCAGTGGAAAGAAAGGAGGAAACAATTTCAGACGAACAGAGGGTTTATTGCAAACACCTCCTCAGCCCGAAACTGCTCGGGGGGAGAGGGGTGCGGGGGGTTTTTGTCCGAAGGATTTGGAGGGGGGACAAAGGGGGTGGCCAGCCACTGCCAGCCAACCGGGGCAGGTTGCCAGGGGATACAGGTGTAATAGAACATCGCTTGGACTAATCAGGGGAAAAATAGGAGGGATTTACAAAGGCGGGAGAAATGACAGGCAGCTAACCGTGTGCTGCATAACAGGTGACAGAGTCATGTGAGTTAAACAAAGGAACAATCGAGGGGTGGGGTACAGGGAACCCAACAAGTACAAAAGTATAGAAAGCCTAACCGACTAAATTAACACACTGCCACACATGGATATTTCCTATTAGGGACAAAACACTGACTTTGTTCTTTTCTCAAGCCTAAGACTCTATGATGAAAAATAAGAGCATCCTGAAGAGTTTTGGAAGGTATTCTGCATTTCTCTTAAGCATGCCTAAGCTATAACACTTCTAGGACTGCTAAGGTAGCTTACCAGATTGCTCCCATTATATTTTCTGACCTTTTCCATAGAAGTAACAGGTCAGATCCTATGCGAAATTGTTGGTGATAGAAACTTCTAAGACTGAAAATGGCTAATGGCTCTGAAATCTAAAAATGCCCTCAACGGGCACATAAAGACTGGTCTTTGGTCTCATGGTCTCCTACTTTTTGGCTGCTCACTGCTCACCAAGTAAATACTGTTAATACTGAAGAATAAAGAATTACCAAACCCTAATTATTTGGAAGGAGGAAAACTTTCAGTAAACATTTGAGGGGGGAAAAAAGATTCTGTGAAGGTCAGAATATTTAATGGGCTCTATTTTTCACTTCTAGTATTCTTAGAGACCTTAATATTTTTCAAAACTTACTGTACTTAGAGGAAAAATGTCATAAAGATCACTCTATGACTCATATGTAAATGATTTCAGCAAATGGCATCTCCTTATGATAACATTGAAGGAAATATCTTGTCATCAGTTTCCCTTTATCACTCTTTAAGTCCCAGGAAACTCCTCAAATCTAATCTTGGAAAAGCTAGTAAGTTAAACAAGTTAAACTAAGGTTCTGATTCAGAATCCGTATGAGTTTAGGAGAAGGGATGTTATTCTTCTCTTTGAAGGGATAACTTCAGTGGATTTCAGATCTTGTTCCAAGTGACTACATATATACTCCTACATCTCTGCAAGGAGAAGGTTTATCCATGCAGTTCAGGTTGTACTTGAACAGCAAACATAGTGGATTTTTGCCATTTAACTGAAAAGAATAGTATCAACGTGGATTGCAGAACCTGGCAGATCAGTGAAAAACTGAGAACCTTGATCTTCCCAAATCATAGTTCTTTCATCTATGTATTAGGCCTTGCTGGTCTTAATATAAATCAAGACATTGTCTTTCTTTTTTTGAAGAGAATATTTGTGAAGCTGAATGTGTTGTATAATACAAGAGTGGAGAAATCAAGGACAAAACCATCAGTCTGTGATGAGTGGCAGCAAAGATGGTAAAATGAGATATTTTGTAGAGTATTTTAAGAAAAAATAATTTCGGTGTGGTATTCCAGTTTGGGCTGCTACCAGATCCACTGTTAACAATGGGATATATGCATCTAAATAATTTATTTAGACTTCATAAGTTAAGAGTAGACAGGAGCACATCCAATGAAAAACAAAAGAGAAAATGGACTCAGGGATGATTTGAAGGCTGCAGAGGTTGGATCAGTTTGCCTGCTATGGGTACATAGCATCCTTTGGACATTAAGTAAATAAAAGAAAAAGGAAAATAAGTCAGTTCAGTGCAATACCTTTCTTTCTCAATTCCTCTATCACGACTACAAATGTAAATACAGTTATAAGAAAGCAAGTGGAAGTCTCCAAGTAGGCATCAACAAAGTAGTTATGGAGTGCTAATGAACTAATTATGATAAAAAGCACACGTGCTGTTCTGCCCTGAGGGAATGACATTAATCAAGAACTTCTGATGCTCAGTCACTTTTCTAGCATATTTCTTCCTACAAATGTGATTTCTAAGCTTGTATCTGTAAAGATGTACAACCTAATATTCTTGGGAAATTTATTGTTATTCTGGGGCACTCAGTTACATAGAAAAAAATGAAAATAAATGTCAAATACTTCTCTATGATTGTGACACTAAAATCTAGTGATGCAAGTCACATTCAAGTATCTGTTAGCCTGTATAACTTCTCACAGAGAATTAAATTAGAAACTAGTCTTTGCAGTTTTCCTTGAATAACAGAGCATGAAGAATATGTATATAGCAACTACCTAACAAAAAATAACAGGTTTGCATATTATAGTTCCAAAGACCAGAATACTGAAAGTGTTCTAAAGCTGATCTTTAAGGTATGTATAGTACTAATACAGTAGAAAAGTGGAACACATGGAAGAGTGCGTCTAAGTCTAGCAAGCTATAATCTGCACTAGAATTTGTATAGACTCACTCACACAAACCATTTCTGTAACTGGTAACTCTGCCAGTATGAGCTAGCATCTGGTCTTAGATGTAACAGATGGACACCGCGTCAGAGACAGGTTTTTCAATCCCATTGTGGAGAGGGATAACCTTAACAGAAGGAGGGTATGCCGTGCCCATAGATGCTTATAAGAATAAGACATCAGTGTAATCCTTCACATTCCATTACTGAAGGCTGAGCCCTGGTAGACCAGGGGCTAGAGCAATGTGAGTCTGACCAATATGGTTATTAAGCACATACTCCGCTGTATTCACCCAGATGGCGGGTTATATACAGAGTGAGTTGTTTACATTTAGCAGGTGCACCCTGATAGGCAGTGGACATACAGAAGTACGTAAACAATCTAGGGTTAAGGTAGCTACGGAGATTTAGTGCCATTACTTCTATGCTGTAAGTGTTCATACCTTAACACATTCCTAGTACCAGATAACCTTATCTGGTACTACGTATGCTGGACATATGAGGCCTACTAGGCCCAGGCCTGAGGACTGGTCTGAGGCCCAGCTTGAGATAGCTCTACCTTAGGATATAAGTCATCCTGCTCCTGCTACACATTACGATGTCCTATCCAGAACACATTATGTGCAAAGGTTCTTTTGGAGCTAATTATCATGTGCTGTGAAGTTAATTTGCTTCTAGACAGTTTTTGCTGTGTTCTATATATTGCTTTTTTTTCCTCTTCTAATTGATGTGCAGATCTGAAGAGAACTATTTGTTAAATTTCTAAATTCTCCAGATTGTGCAAAAAATTGCAACTGCCACATAAATGGACTCATTTCTCTCCTTCAAAATTTTAAGTAAGTGTTTTGGTTTGATAACTGGGTGGAAACACCAACTCATGTATTAGTTTCACGCTTGCTAATTCAGACTTTTCCCGGCTAATGCACTAAATTTTTGATGGTTTTTGTGCTTACTCTCTTTTCTTTCTGTAAGATGGACTTTGGGACAAAAAAGGCAAAACAGGCCCAACTTAAAGGTTACAAAGATAGTTTTATTAATATACACTAAAGGAAGGAAAAAAGGAAAAAAATGAAATGAAAAAAATTGAACTCTTCAAAACTCTTTTCTCTTTTCCACAAACTGTTCACTTTCCCACAACCAACACAGAGAGAGAAAATGATGATTTTCACTCAGTTTCACCATTCAAACATGAT
Organism: Prinia subflava; assembly: GCF_021018805.1. NCBI lineage: Eukaryota > Metazoa > Chordata > Aves > Passeriformes > Cisticolidae > Prinia > Prinia subflava. Next base: position 68,293,354 of record NC_086283.1, on the reverse strand, counting down.
CTTTCCTCACTTTGAGAGAGGAGTCTCTCAATGTCCCATAGAATTTCCCCACTAAAAACCAGTTTTCTGGTGGGTTTTAACTGCCACAAAAAACAACAGCCCCCCTGTAAAAAACTTTGCTTCTGTGACCCCTCCCATTGGCAGTTTCCCAGGCTGCTTATGGGTCATGGGTCTAGGCTTTTGTGCATTATGGTGTCACCTTTTAAAGATGCACAACTCAAAGGAACAAAGGATTCTTCTTCTCAAAGAACAGGGACACGGTCTCACTTCTTCACTAGCACAGATCTATCTCTGTTCAAGTATTTTATAAGATCAATATCACTTAATCCATCACACACACCTTTGTTCAAAATCTACACATAAATTTGAAAAACATCTCTTTAGACACATATCTTCCCATGATTTGAAGGGATATGTTAGTGCAGTTTCCATGGTTTACATCTAAAGAAGTCCAGTCCGAAATGTCCACTTCTTCAATCTCTTCCAACAATCTTTATCAGTTGTTTCACTGACTTTATATCATGTTGTCTCTCTAGGTATTCCTTCCTCTCTCTCTCAGGGAAAGGGTTGGAGTTTTGAAAGCTTCGGGTTGCCCAGAAAGGGTTAAACCTATCCAGGCCTTCGATGATCATGTAATCTCTGCTGGGCAGCAGCTTCCCTTGCTGGCCTCCTCAGAGTGGCTGGGTTCCCTCCCTTTCTCTCTGCCCGGGAGTCACTGGAGGAGAGGGAGAGAGGGGGCTATGCCCACCGCTCGGTGGCAGTCGGGGTGGGCCCAGCCCAGCTGGGCCCTCCCAGCTCAGCCCCGGGGGATGGCAACCTCCCCTGCCCTGCTGGGAGCTCCTGGAGCCCGACCAGGCCTCCTCCTGGCAGGGGGCGCGGCACAGTCCGGCCGGCCAGGCCCGAGCCAACTCCCCCCACCGCCCCAAATAAAACTGCAGCTTCATAATTGTGGCCTGCAATTAGTTTGAATTAATTGTAGTTAGTAGCAGTTTAATATTTAGCTTATATTGTTAAAATGGTTTTAGTGGTGAATCCTTTCCTCCACTATCAGAATAATAATTTTTTTCTCTAAATACATATTTATAGGCATTGCAATACCATCAGCAGTTTATGAATCCAGTGCCCAGTCTTCACATGATCTTACATGTTTTCTGGATGACTAATAGCACTCAGCAAGGTGAAAAAAGGATATATTTTAGGGATAACTAGGTTTAAATGAATTGTCTTGATCCTTCTTCATTACACCATGCCAAATGAAGGCAGTATTATCAATTGCAAAAACCCTAATAAATAAATTCACACTACAAAAGCCATTCTGATTTTTTTTTCTCTCTAATGCAAAAAGGGATGCTGAACCATACTGCATATGGCTGCTGCTAAATATATTTTTAATGTGAAAAATAAAATCCAGGTAAAATGGTTAGAATAAATACCTAGTCTAAACAAATAGAATTTTTCTGTAGGCATAATAAAATTGACTCAAAGTTTGCCATTTCTGCCTGTGTATACAGAGACGCTGACTCAATTACATTTTGTGTGAGGTATCTTTCTTTCACCATTGTTGAAAAGTATATGCCATTACTGGAAGTACATGAGATACAGAAGTGTAAAGTGTGGCCATTGTCATTATTCCCTATAATAAAATGGCCACGGATATTAACTATTTAGATTTTCACAGTGTTGAACACATCTTGTGTGGCATCTCGCGGGGCTGCTGAGAAATGCCTACAGTGCAGTTTATCTGATCATGCCCCATTGATGCGTCTCTTGGACACATCTTTATAAGAACAAAACTAGGATATTAAATAGAGATTGTTACAAAAGTATCTGTTTTTTCATTGGGGGCACAATAAAAACACCTCTTGCTCTCTGTTTCTGCTGTCACCCGACATTCTTTCAAAGGCGTTCTCACTGACAAATATATAATAGTCTCATAAAAAAATCTACAAAAAAAAAAAAAAAAAAAAAAAAAAATCCAGAAAAAAACCCCAAATAAAAATCAAAATCACAACAAAAAGATAAAATGTCAAAACCAATCAATTTCTGTGAAGTGTTTTTACTCTGATGAGTGGTGAGAAGTAGGAGAATTTAGGAAGCTAAATATTCTATCCAGGTTGACCACTAGCACACAGGACTTGCCTAGATCATTTGCTAGGTCACAGCCTTCTGCTGATCCAGGAACAAACCCTGCTTCTGCCTTTAGCAGATAGGTGTCCTGGTTTGAGGGGAAATGAGTTTTTCAGGAAGCTGAGGTCAAACCAGTCAGTGGCCAGGTTTGGATGTTGACACCTTTGGTGGCCACTGAGAAGTTGGACACGCCTCTGAGGACACAAGGGGTTAAAAGCAAGGACTCCCAGGTGGACTTCCTCTTTCCTGGCTCTGCTTTCAGGAGAGGAGCATCTTCTCCCCTGCCTAGGCTGGGCAGGGGAGGGGAGCCAGGTAGGCCTGGCTGAGGTAGGCCTCAGGCCCCAGGGGGTGGGAAAAGAGAGAATGGGACTGGACCTGAGCCAGCCCCATCCAGGATGGAGGGGTGGAGGATTTCGGAGGTGCCTTCCATCCCTCCATCCCCCTGTCCCGTCCTGTCTGCCCATCCCCCCGCCCCAGGGAGAAGGTGCCGAGCTGTGTGTGGGAGCTGCCGAGCCTGCCAGTGCCTGAGCCTGTGGCCTTGCCAGGAGATAGAAGCTTTTAACTCTTTCTAAGGCAGAGGAGAACTGTTCCCAGACATTGATTCTCATTGTTATAAATGCCAATCAGATATTCCAATTTTAAATAATAATTTGGTTTATTAATAACAAATCAAATTACAGAATTTCGATAACCCACCAACAGCGGAGAAACTTGACAGAGTTTTCCGGGGAAATGCCAAGGGTGAACCGTGAGATACAGGGTCTGGCAGCCTGCTATCTCCCCCAACGGTTCACAAATTCGCCCTGTTTGGGGCTTGAGTTTTATACACTTTATTTAGCCCGTGGCAATATTTCCCCAGATTCACCATTGTTTCCCCACTAACTAAACAAAATTCGGGAGGCTCGCCAACCAAGCAGAAAAGAGTCCTTTTCTTAGTTCAAGAGTTAATGTCCAATTTCAATAGGTCCTTATAGTTGATGAGTGGTCGAGATATCGAGGATGTGACTTGATGGTCTGTGAAGCTGGCACCCGAGGTGTGAGTTGCTGGTGCCAGCTTATCTCCGGGGTCCCCTCCCTGGTGCTTGGGCAGCTGCGAGCTTTCCTGGAAAACCCCTTTGTTCTCTAATGAATGGAGGTATCAGCGGTCTCGGGGCTGTCAGTTTCGCCATCTGCTGCAAAGTCTCTTTAAAACATAAACTTCTACCTGATATCACATTATACAACTTTATAAATTTCTAATTTATCATAGGAACATGAATTAACCATCTATGTTTATAACATCATGGCTGGTGGTTTCAGAAGAGAGAGGACAGCCTGGGAGCAAGATGATAAAGGAAGATGAAAAGAACCCCTCTTGATTGCTAGGAATGAAGAAGAGTGGTCTTTTGGGCTGGACTTTTCTTGCATAATGCTAGCCATAGATGGACCCTGGACTCTCCTGAACATAAATAAGACTGTATTTGGGTGGATGCTTTTTGGTTCAAAACCAAAGACTTTGTGGCCTGTTCTTGGAACCCTTGGCCCCAGGGGTAAATGTGGGGGGGACTGCTGTCCCAATATGAGAAGATGGCTGGGGTTTGGTACTTGTCCAAACATCCTTAAAAGAACCCTATATGCGGTTTTGGTCCATGGAGGGCAGTGAGAGCACTGGACATGGAAAGGAGGGTATCACCCTGGCAGACTTCTCCGGGTGGTGCCATGGGTGACATGGGAACACGGGAGGATGGACCTGTGTTTCCTGTGGGGGGTCTGTGGTGCGAGAGAGACTCCTCACTCCCTGGATGGATTGAAGATTGGTTTTCTAAGGGATGATGACTTGGATTGGGAACCCAGGGTTGTGAAAGGTTTAAGCAAGTAGATGAGGGTAATGTGCTAGTGTTAACTGTTGAGCATGTAAGGGATGGAAACTGGAGGGAGGAGAGGAAGTGTTCCAGGAGGTTTTCTTGTCTGCTTTTGGGTGTTTGGGTTTTCTTTTCTTTCCTACTGTCTGTTATGTAGTTTAATAAAGTTTTCTTTCTATTTCAAGTTTTAGGCCTGCCTTGCTCTGTTCTTGACCACATCTTACAGTGGTTTATTAGGAAAAACAAACACTCATGGATGCACTGGCATTTGGCCAGCTTCAACCCATGACAATAGTGAAGCTCAGGCAAACCCAAGCACATCCAAGCTGCTCTCAGAGGCAGCAGGAACACCCAGAGCACTCTTTGGCTGCCTCGCAGCACAGCAGTTCCTGTGGGGAGTCCTAAATGTCCCTGTGGCACCAGACTGAGGACACAGTTGGCACAGCTGTGCTGACTCGTGCACACAAGACACTGTCCCTCAGACACGAAATACACAAGACATACTCAGTAGCTTCAGGCAGTCATCCTCGATCTCCTGTTGCAGACCAGCAGCTGTGTCAGCGCCAGAGATGAACCAACTGCCCGGCCTCCACTTCTCAGCTTGGGGACCAAAGGCTCCTCTAGATGACACTGCTGCTGCTGCTGCAGCAGGTTCAATAGCCTGTGTAGATCTGAGACAACAAAGGAGTTTGTGTCAGAGAGGTGGCTGGCAGAGATTACCCTGAGATCCTTTTCCAAAAGCAAGCCCTTAGGAAGATGCTGCCAGCCACATGCACCGCTCTTAAATGCGTTTTTTCTGATGTCCACTTGTCAAAGTGGATGGGTCAAAACCAAAGGCTGTGTTTACTCGGGTTCATGGCCAGATTCATGTTCCACTTTCTCCAAAATCCATTTTCATGGATTTTTCTGAAGGATGACTGCCACAATGACCATTCCACACCCTCCCAAGGACTCTTTTCCTCCTCCAAGTGCTGCAGACACACTTGCAGCTCCTTGTTCAAATGTTCTGCCTCCTTCCACTGAGTGCTCTTTTCCACCACCACCTTCAGGTCATGCTCAACCTGCAGCACTTCACGTAGAGACAGTTCCTGTGCCTCACACCGATCTTGGGGCTCTTTTCTGCCAGTCATTTGCTGGAAGCCTTTGCAGGCTGCCAGGTGAGATGTCAACACTTCCACCTCAAGTCAAACAGAACAAAGCAGTCAGACACTACTGCTTGTCCTTGTCAGCCAAGAGTCATCAGCTGCAAGGAAAGGGAAAGAACAGATTTACAAGGGATACAGACAGCTTGTTTCAAGATCTATCTGGGTCACCATGTTCCACTGGAGAAACACCTCAAGAAATAAGGAGATCAGGAAGAGGCCAGCAGGAATCAGCTCAGGTGACTGCTGGCCAAAAGGCCAAAGGACTAATTACACAGTCCAGGGCAGTAGTTGAGATTTAAGTTACCAGGAAATGTCCTTCACAGTGGCTGTGATAGACACTACCACAGGATGGCACTCGGAGGCATCAGCCCACCCCCCTGCAAATAGTTTCACATCTTTAAATCACTTCCACAAAATTATTTGCATTAGAATAGAAGTCTCTTCAAAGTCTCTGGTGTTCCTCATGAGATGGAGAAAGTCTCATGCCTCAAATTCTCCTTTGATGCTCAAAAGCCTCCTAAAACCAGTTGCTTCTCCTTAAATACATTGAAGCTATCTGTTCGGCAGGCCCACTCTCTTTATTCTCAAGGCTAAGAGATCTACTTGCACATATCAGTCCCTGGTATGAGGGAATACAGGACTAAGAAGTGTCTGTTTAAGTTGAAGGAATTCACAGTTTGTTACAGTCAAACATTTTCCCACCATTTCCCTCTGCACTCTATTGCCAGCAGACATCACCACCTTGTTCCATTCCCCTTGCAGAACCCTGTACCCTGTATCCACAGGCACCTGGCAAGAGGGGCAGTCGCAGAGGAGACGCAGCCGCCGCACTGGGCAGGAATCAAAACCCTCTCCAGTCACAGCTGCAGGCCTGCATCTGCACAGGAGGCTCCAGCTGCCCCACTCCTTGTGGGCTTTTGGCTGGAAATGCACTTTCTGCCTCATGTAGAAGTACCACGGCTGTGTAAACAACAGCCAGTGGGCCACATTCCAAAGGCACTGCAGTGTGGAGGAAGTGATGCCCTAATGATTGAGCAATAAAAGAACATATTTTGGAGACAATATAGGAGGTAATATAAAATCTGGTCTTCAACTGGAGGCCTCCAGGGGCAGATATGGAAAAATGCCCACCCCACATAGGGCAAATGTGGTTTTATAAATTTGGAAAATCAGCACAATTGACAAGAATTCTCAATTAGAAGCACAAGAAATGAGGAAATTTGCCCTCTTTGCTTCCACCTCTTCTGGAGCCCCTCCTTCTTGTTACTAGCTCTATTAGCTGTACTGGCCCTAGTGAGCTGTTGAGAAAGTGCCTTGAGAAGGTGTTTTAGCCTTGGCTCCTAGAGGAGGTAAGATAGGATAAGAGCCTTTGGAAGGTGTTTTGTCTTTCAGCCTATAAGAGGAGGAAAAGTACTGAAGTTACCTAGGAACTGTGTAAGTATACAACAATAGTCTACAGAGCTATGAATACAGATGAAGGAAATACAAAAGCAGAAATCATTTTGGCATCAGAAGGAGACCCTTCCCAATTCTGAACCGTACTAAACCCACACAATGGACAATTCAGAAAGTTAATGTAGAGCTTATTCACAGGGTGACAAGCAAGGGAACCTTCCAATGGAGTTGAGGTTTGATAGTGTTTCTATTCGGAGTCCCACTCAGGGCTTGAACTGGAGAGAGTCATCCTGAAATGGCTGTCACCATCTCCTGAACTCTCTCCATTGCTTCATTGCAATGATCAGAGATGCCCATCTGGAGAGAGGCTCGACTGGCATCAAATATGGATGCAGCTCAAAGGGAAAACAACAACAATAGCAGCAGCAAAAACAACAGCAATAATGGAACCATTACTTTGAAACTCAGTGCCTCACAGCATCAAGGGAAATTCCCTGATTTCCAGAAATATGCAGCAATAGGATTAGCAGGACCGTCTGCATCTCTGCCTTCATGTCCAGGCCCTTGCTATCACAGGCCAATATGGCCCACAATCCCACTAATTCATTCATCAAGGTGTCTTCAGCAGCAGCAGCAGCACAGCTCAAAAAACATCAGGCAGCAGTTCCCATTCCCTGTGTGTGCATGGCAGTGAGGCCAGCGCTGCCAGGACCAGGGTGGAGAGCAAGGGCAGCACCAATCCTGAGGAGCCACCACTCTGACTGGGCTAGTGGGACTCCCACTGAGACAAGGGATCAGGTGCCATGAGCACTGAGATGGTTTTTGCAGTGCAGCAAGGAAGCTCAGGTGCTTACCTGAGTCTTGAGCAGGCAGCAGCTGGCTCTGCCAGCATCACCATATGGCCAAAGAGCTGCTGTGTTTCACACTCACAGCAAAGCCCACTCAGAACGACAATTTCAATGTCCAAGCTGCAGACCTGCTTTCCTGTTGTTACCTTGGTGGATCCCAGGGCAAAATTTTGGACTCCATGACAGAGGATCTGCTCATCCAAGAGACTGATGATTCCACCCACAAGGAGCTCAGCACAACCACAGCTTTGGCAATTCCTGTGGGACCAGCTGAAGATGCCATTGCAGCCAAGGGCACAGGATCACTGCCTGTAAAAGGACAATTCTAGTGAAGTGCTAAGGCCTGAACAACGGGCTCTAAGCCAAAGCTAACCTCCAGATGAACCTTCCAACCAAACATTGTATTTATATTCATTCATAAACAAAATATGCATGATCATTACCAGTATGATATATGAATCTGCTCCTTAGTGAAGCAGGTGTTTATCATTCCACACTTAGAAGCCAGACAAGGCCACAGAATCAGATCTCTCTCTCTTTCTGCTCTTGTTTGAAGATACATAGTCGAAGCAAACTGCCTTGGTTCCTCAGCCCTGGCCAAGAGCAGGATGAAACCAGATGTTCCTGCACTAGAAGTTATGGTAGCTTGTTTATTCAACAGCATAAAATCTGGGCCCTCTCAAAGCAAAGTTTGTGGCATTGCCTGTGGCTGGGCAAGCCGCATAGGAATTCCCGGTTACTGGGAGTGCCTCTCCAATCCTGAGGTGTGACAGGGGCTCCCCAGCTGATGTGTGTGTTAGGACGATGGTCAAGTATTAGGGCAACTGCTGATGTACCTTTGTTAATCCCTACAGGCATGCTTCTGTAGTAATAATCAGGTGCATTGCTTAGGTTATCCTTCTGTACTTCTTTGCTGCTTTGCACTACAGTAAATGACGCTTATTCCTTCAACTGGTGTTGGTGTCTTTGGTGCTGACCCCGACTGCTGACAAAGCAGCAACACGTTTGCTTCAGAGTTGGACTAGGTTGATGCACAAGATGGCAGCCAGGGCTGAGGCAGCCATGCACAAGATGGCAGCTGGGGCTGAGGCTGTGCCTCCCAGTGCCATCCGCAGCCCCTGCCAGCCCAGTCCCAGCCCCGGAGGCACGCGGGGCAGGCAGAGCCCCCTCCCTCAGCCGTCTGTTTAAATGGACATTAATGGACACCTGGGAAACGGACACAGTGTGGTGTCTTTGGTCTGTGCACACAAACACAGACCAGCCGGTTTGGAACATCAACTGGCAGTATTTTGATTTCGCAGCAATTCAAATAGGTGAAAATAGGAAGGAACTCCAGGGATTGAACTTTTTAAAATATCTTTAATTTTTTTCCAAAAGAGGGTCAAAAGCATTTCCTATGCAGACGGATTCCTTTAGCATAAAGAAGCATCACAGCTGGTTTTGTTCAGGCAGGCATCATGATGACTGTGAGGCAATGAAAACAGAAATGGGATCTGCTTGAGGCAAATGGTGCAGTGGCTGCTTACCTGCGATGTGTATCCCTCAGTGTACCTCTTTATCTAGAACATTATGAAGACTATATGGAATTGAAATACAAACCAAAACTGCAGCAGGAAGTGCAGTGCAGTTTAGGTTGTTCTTAAGGAGATTCTTCAAGCTGAGCACAGACATTGTTCAGCAGACACACAGGCAAGAGCTGCTTGGACCACTGCTCTGGCACCCATTATTTTGAGTAGGGGATTGCAGGAGAAATGAAGAGAAGCCCATCAACTCCAGAGGAGGAAGCGTCAGAGACAGGAACCAGTGGGTTAAGAAATGCGAGGGGGAAAAAGGCAGCAAACCTGAAATGACAACTGTGAGAAATATGAGTGAAAAAAGGAGAGAACTGTCAGGGAAGAAAAGGGTAGGAAACCTGAGTGAGAAAGGGTTAAGAAAACTGAAGGGAAAATGGTGAAAAATGGGAGTGAAAATGGGAGAGGAAGGTGAGAGGAGGAAAAGGTAGGAAATACGATGGGAAAATTCTAAGAGACAAGAGCGGAAAAGGGTGAGAAATATGGGGGGAAAATGGAGGGAAATATGGAGAATAAGAGAGTGAGCAACTTTACTGGCAAAGAGAGAGAAACAGGCAGAAAATGTGAGGGGAACATTGTGAGAATCCTGTGAAGGAAAGAGTGAGAACCCAGAGGGTGGAAAAAGGCAGCAAATACAAGGGAAAAAAGGGTGTGAACTCTGATGAGAAAAGTGGCTGAAAACAGGAGTGAAAAAAGGGCACAAATTTGAGAGGAAAAGTATAAGGAATATGATTGGGAAAGAATGATAAACGTGAGGGGGAAAGTGTGGGAAAAGGGAGAGGAAAAGGGTGAAAAACATGAAGGTGAAAGTGAGAAATGTGAAGAGAAAACTTAGAATAAAATGACTGAGAAAAGGAGAGAAACGTGAGGGGAGAAAAGGTCAGGACAGGTGAGGGGAAAATTGTGCGAAACATGAGGGAAAAAAATCCAGGAAACCGTGGGACAGTGAGGAAAGTGAGAGGTAAAGTGTGAGGAAAGTGAGCTGAAAAGGGTGGGGAAAATGAGTAAAAATTAGGTGGGAAACATGAGAGGAAAACTGTGAGAGTTGTGAGGGGGAAGGGGTGGAAATGTGAGAGGGAAAAGAACAGGAAATGTGAAGACAGAAAAGGAGAGAAGGCGGATTTGGCATAACAGCTGGAATGTTTCTTAACACATTCCTTCCTACATTTGTGTCGGAGTCTAGAACATCCCTCTGGCCACCCTGGAGGGTTTGGAGACCGGACAGGGGGGTCTGGGGATCTGTACAAGGGGGTCAACCAGCCTCACACAAAGCCCAGGAGGACACTGCATCTGATCCTTGGCCATGGGAGTGAATGCCCACATTGTATGAAGAATCGCAAGCTGAGAGAATTCAAAATAAGTAGTATTTAGTTTATCATAGAATGTAAATGTAGAATCTAGGATTTTTAGTATATGGGGTCAAACAGACAAGATGGAGGAATTGGAGAGTGGCCCCTGTGCTCCTTGTTCTTGCTCTTGTCCCCCATCTTTTGCTGAGTTGGATTTTAGAAATTGGTTTAGAGTAGAAACAATGTTAGCATAGGTAGTAGGCATTGGTAAAATTTTGTAAATAAAAAGTATGTTTTGGACGGTGGTTGGGTCAAGGGTACTGTATGTAAGGTGCGGGGCTCTCTGATCTGCCCAGTCCGCCGCGTATCCTGCTCTGCTGGGGATGCCTTGCAGAGCTGAGAAAGAACTAAGATAATGTACCCTGCCAGGGAGGCCTGCCAGAGCTGAGAAAGAACTAAGATAATGTACCCTGCCAGGGATGCCTGGCAGAGCTGAGAAAGAACTGAGAGATAATGAAGAATAAACAACCTTGGAAACATGCACTGGCGGACTCAGCTTGTCGTCTCTGGCTCCGGTGTGAAACACTTAGGGCAAAGTGAAGATGAAAAACCTTATAACCTCAGGGAACAGCAACCCCAAGGAGACTCCCAGGGAACAGCAACCTTGGGAGAAAACCTTATTACCTCAGGGAACAGCAACCCCGAGGAGAAGCTCAGGGAACAGCAACCCTGAGACATTTGCCCATTTATTGGACAAGCCCAGGGCTTCTCTGTATGTCCATCTCTACCGCTGCCTTTATTCCTATTTGGAAGCAATAGAAGTGGCAGGATCTGCCTACCAGCAGCAGCTGCTCCAAGCTGGGAATGTGTCTGGCAGTGCTGATTTCCAGAGGCTTCTGTGTCCCAGGTGAAGCCAGGGCAGGAGTGGATGGAAAGGTGCTGGTGCTGCTGCTGCTCTGTGCCAGAGAGCCCCGGCTGGGCAGGGCACGGCCCCCACAGCGCTGCGTGCTCTTTCTCCTGCCAGAGCTGGGCACACCTGGGAACCAGTCATGACGACTTGTGGGAAAACCAAGGGATTTGTGGAGGCTGCATTGCTCTGCACACACCCAGGCCACCTGCAGCACAGAGCTTTGGCCCCCAAAAAGGTAAACCAGAGGAAAACAGATGGAAAAGTTTCATTTTCACTTAGTAGAAGTGAAAAGTGAAAGTTCTCAAGCAGGGCCCTATCCCTGGCGGCACCTCAGGGTGAGAAAGGAGGCATTACCTGATTTCAGTGCTTGCTGCGTGGGCAATCCCTTTTCTAACACGTGCATATGCAGATTTCTCACCTACTAATTTGTGACCATGCAAATAAGACATAGTCACTACTTTGCTGCAACTCCCAGGGTAAACATTCCCTCCAATTACTGGACATATTTAAATCACTTCTCAGAAATTATTGATCAGAGAGTAGGGCTCTCTTGAAGGTCTCTGATGGTCATTTGGGGAACATCTCATTCCTCAAATACTCCTCTGATGGTCAAGAGTGTCCTACAACCACTTCCTTCCCCTTGAATGCATTCCAGCTACCTTCTTAGCAGGACTACTCTATTCCCAAGGCTAAGGTGGCCACTTGCACACATTAATCACCGCACTGGGGGAAGAGAGGGCTCAACACTGTCTGTTAATGCTAAAGGAATTCATTTTTTGTTAAACATTTTCTCAACATCTTCCTTCTCTGTGAATTGCTCCCAAGAATTTCATCAATGCACCTTGAAAACGTTTTTGCTGGCTGAAACCACACTATGTCTTTCTTTCAGGAATTCATCAAGAAAGCACAAACTGCCTACTGAAACCCTTCTGCTCCCTTCCAAATTAATTCACTGCTCAAGCACAAACCACAGGCTCATACCTGATTCCCTCTGTGAGATACGAGGCAAAATTTTGCTGCAGTCAAAAGATGATTAGAAAAAGGAATGAAAGTTGTTGGTTCCAGGTGTTGTTATTTATGGTTTGGATTTGTTCTAGTTAATATATGGGGTATTGCTGTGAGGCTGGCACAGGTGCCACATTGACGACCACACCAAAATGGAACTAGGATAAGAGGGGAGAGGACAGAAAAGTAGGCGGTCGGGAGAGAATAGAAGTTCCCCAGTACCCAGCCAAAGCGAAAGAGGACATGGTTTGCCCTGGGCTGGGAAAGGCAATAAAAAGCAGCATTCTGTTGTTCTCAGTGCAGAACCCCAGGATTGCAGGCACCTCCTGCCAGAGCTGTGTTAGGCACTGGCTCCTGCAGATTTGACCTGACAAGCTGTTACTGCCTCACGCTGGCCTCAGACTTTGATTAACACCTGGCAGCATGATTTTTATGTATTATATGTTTGCTCCCACTCAGGGCCTATTACAGACTGTAACAACTATGCAGACATCACTGTCATGGCAGGTGTGGTACCCGGTACTTCTGCACAGGCCAAATGATCTCACAACTTTTTCCTCCACAATGCTCATTCTCCTTTTAAACAATCTCAATTAATCTCCTCACAAGCTCGTGATATTCTGCTGTCTTGTCCCTCCTGCCGTGGGGTTGCTGCTGCTCCTTTAGCAGAGGGGACTAACCCCCAAGGCTTACCAGCTAAATCCATTTGGCAAACTGATGTTAGCCATTTCCCAGAATTTGGTTGTTTAAAAGATATTCATGTTTCCATTAAGACCTATTTCCATTTCCTTATGGCAACTGCTCACACTGGAGAGAAGATCCGTGATGCTATCCAACACTGGCTCACCTGTGCCATTCTAGACCTTCCACATACCATCAAAACTGACAATGGACATGCCTACACCTCAGAGCCAATGCATCACTTCTCACAGCAATGGGGTGTGTCTCACCATACAGCCGTTCCACACTTGTCCACAAGGCAAGCTATAGTAGAGTGTGCCCATAAAACTTGAAAAACCAGGCTTGAAAAACAAAAAACGGAGGAATTAGAGTGCCCTCACAATAGGCTAGTCAAGGCCTTCCATGTCCCCAACTTTTGAAAATCTTATGATGAGACAGGCCATACAGCATGTGAAAGGCAATATTCCTTTGACACAAAGACTCATCCCAAACCTCCTGTGATAATAAAGGACTTACTAACTGGAGGATGGAAAGGACCACTAGACTTATTGACATGGGGTAGAGGTTATGCGTGTGCCTCTAGAGGCCACCAAGTGAAGTGAACTCCCTCAGGGTGTGCGTGGCCTTTTGTCACATCTTCCTGATTCCATGTGTCTATAGTCACAATGTTATATGCCTGTGTTACAGTTTTTGAAAAGTTGCTCTAGTTGTTATTGTTGTCACTGTCTTAGGAATTGTTTTGGTTTTTCCTGGTAGGTTTTCATTGCTGAGCTAAAGAAGAGGGGGGACATGCCCAGGAAGAGGCACCCAAGGCCGGGCTGCTGCCTCTTGCAGCTCCACGGGCCTCCTTCCAGCCTGCCTCTGCCAGCCTCAGGCTGCTCCGGGCTCTGCCAGGGCTCTGCTGGAGCTCCGCCCTGGGCAAGGCTGGGGCTGCTCTCACCTCACACTCACTGACAGCTCGGCACCACAGGCGACCTTTCAGATCTTTCTGCTCTCTCAGATGAGCAAAACTCTCCTGCAGCCAAAGTGATTGCACTTAGGGATACAAATCCAAGCGGCAGGAACCCAAATGCTCTCGAGTCATAGCTCAAGGCCTGCATCTGCACAAGATGTTTAGGAAACGCCACATTTCCTTTGGTTCTGCCTGCAAATGCCATTGCCCTTTCTGCCTCGAATTGGAAATGCCACAGCTGGGTAAAACCTAGCCAGCGGGCCATATTCCAAAGGCAGTATGGTCTGAAGAGGATGACTGAAGAAGAGCCTTCCCCAGTTTCAAAGCACTAAAAAGAAGTCATAAATGTCCCTTTGCACCTCTAAGAAAAAGCTGACAATTCAGAAGGAAATGTTGAGCTTTCTCACAAGATCAGATGGAGAGGAATCTTCCAAATTAGTTGAGGTCTCAGAAACTTTATTTCTTTACAATCCTATGCTCCCATCCTACTCTACAATCCTAGCTACAATCCTATTCTACAATCCTACTCTAAAGTGGTCATGGAGGAAACAGTTCTCAAGTGATTTTTCATGTTTTTCTCTTCTCCTTCCGCTTCTTCACTGAAAGAATGAGAGCTATCAGGCTGGACGCAGGCTTGGCTGATGTTACAAATTGATGCTGCAAAAAGGGAAAAAAACCAACAAACCATTAGTTTCCAACCTAAGAGTTTCAAAGGCAGGGCAATGTTTTTTCAATGAAAAGGGGATTGAGTCAGAGTAGGTCTAAGGAGCATGGGGTAACACTGGCACAGCTTGCTGCAAGAGGTGGTAAGTGCCCCACCACTGGAAATGTTTCAGGTATGACCATCTTGATATCTTTAAAGATGTCCCTGCTCCCCTGGACAGCCCAGCCCAGTCTAAGATTGCTCACTGTTTTCATTTGAACCAAGAGGGGAGGTGAAGAGAAGCGGGGGCTCATCTGATGCCTTGGACTTCAGTGGAGGAGGAGCCCATCCCTCGGGCACTGTTTCACCTGCAGCTCCTTGGCATTTTACCTGCAGGAGCTCCTTGGCAGACCAGCACTGGACCTCATGGAGAGTCTGAGGCTTGGAACTGGGAACAGGATGATATCCCCACTGCAACACCAGTTGTCTACAGTGACCAGTGAGAGGTGCTCCCCATATGGAAGCCCTTTTCTTTTCAGAACAAGAAAGAGCTTTGCAGAGCTCAGAAAGAATTTGGGAGAGAAGGGGAGTTCTTCAAAGGGCTTTTGAGAGCTACCTTCTCCTCAAATACCCTGCTCCCTCACAATATAAAAGATCTTTTTGCATGTCTCTTATTGGCATCTGAGTACATGCTTTGGGAGGCAGGGTGGAAGCACCACCTTAAGGCGCTCCCACTGAGCTACTGCAAAGCTCTGAGGATGGCCTGGACACCTTTGGCCACCCCATCACTGTAGACCATCTGTGTGGTGAGGGGGAGTGGGAAGACCCCCATGACCAGCTGAGAGCTTTGTCAAGCGGGGTGTTGAAGAAAATCAAAGAGGCTGCAGAGAGGGCGTTTACCAGATTGCCCACTGGGGACCCTCTTCAGGGTTTCACCTTTGTGAAGCAGGTGGAGACTGAGATCTTTACTGCGTTTGTCAACAGACTGAAAGTGCAAATGGAGAAGCAAGTTAGTGAGGCCAGTTTATTAACTCCAATGCTTCTTGAGATGGCCAAAGCTAACATGAACTCAGTGTGTAAGCAGGTCATTCTGGGTCTCCCACTGGACCCACCACCATCCTTGCCTGTCATCATTGAAGCCTGAATGCAAAAGGCGCCTCTCCTGATGACAGCCCATCAACCCCCACAAGCACCTAGGAGGACTGTAGCAGCGGCAAGCCCTGCGAACCCAACGGCACAGGCACTGCAACCACCACCGAGGAGGGACATGAGCAGCATTATCTGCCTTTGGTGTGGGAAGCGGGGGCACAAGTGTGGGCACATGGCGTGCTACTGTCAAGCTCCCCAACTGTGGGGACCTCCGCAGAAGCAGCCAGAAGGGGCAGCCCCTCAACAACAACAGCCCTTGGTTGCACAGCAGCCAAAAAACTAAGAGGCCAGCACGGCCCTGCCCTGCACGATGACATAAATGGAGCAGGGGCAATAAGGTCAGTGCAGTACGGACTCACTGGACATGAGGAATTTCCACTGGCTTTAACAACACTCGTTTGGGTTCCTCAATTGTGATCTTTCCTGATGACAATAACACCTGTTGTTTTCAATTCTAGGGACTGGACACCTGTTCAGGTTCACCCCTTGGAGGACCCATTCTCTGACCAGATTTGCCTTTGTGAGTACTTTGTCATTGGAGACACAAAATGCACACCTGCTGAGATCAGGGTAGTGCCTCTCACAATGCCAGGAAGGTTTGACAACCGCTACCTGATCTTGGTGAGTTGTGTCCATCCTCCCTACTTTTTACCAGCAGAGACTGCAGTGGCTCAGGCAATTCCCTTCCCTGAAACCATCTGTGTGGATGAAACTGCCCCAGAGATGTACTGGGCAGAAGCTGTAGGGGAAGACAAGCCTACCCTCACTTGCACCATCACTCATGGGGGAGAAAGCCTCAACGTCAAGGGTGTGATGGACGTGCAGATGTCACAATCACCCCCGAAAGGGGACGGCTGTGACATTGGGTTTTGTAACCTGTGGCCGACAAGATACAGGGCATAGGGGGTGTGCAATTGGCTGATATTTCAAAGAACATCATGCAAATTATGGGGCCGGATGGCTGATTGGCAAGGGTAAGGCCGTACATTTCAAACTATAAGGTACCCCTGTGGGGACGGGATGCCATGTCACAATGGGGGGTAAGACTTGAGATCCCAAAAACCCCTTGGGATTTTAATATCAGTCGCTGATGAGCGCCCCGCCCAGAAGCTTAACTGGACGTCAGATTCGCCTATCTGGGTAGATCAGTGGCTGTTAAGCAAAGAGAAATTAGCGGTGCTCAATGAGCTCGTTGAGGAGCAATTGGTTCAAGGCCATATTTAGCCCACTTTTAGCCCTTGGAATTCTCCAGTCTTTGTTATCAAGAAACCGGGGAAGAACAAGTGGAGGCTCCTCCACCACCTCAGAGCCATCAAGAACATCATTGAAGACATGGGACCCCTTCAGCCTGGGATGCCTTCCCCAATGATGCTCCCACAAGACTGGCAATTGGCCGTGATAGACATAAAAGACTGCTTTTTCAAAATTCCTCTAGACCCCGCCGACGCCCCACAGTTTGCCTTCTCGGTTCCCACCATCAACCGAGAAGCCCAAATGAGAAGATACCATTGGAAGGTTTTACCTCAGGGTATGAAGAACTCGCCGACAATTTGTCAATGGCATCTAGCCTCATTGCTGTCCCCACTGTGTGCAGAGGAGTAAGATGTCACCATTCTCCATTACATGGATGATGTTCTTGTTTGTACTCCAACCGACAACGACTTGCTCCAACCGACAATGACTTGCAGCAAGTCCTTGACAACTAGTCAAGATTTTGACATTTGCAGTGTTCACTCTCCAAGAGCAGAAAGTTCAAAGGATGCCTTCTTCGAGATACCGGGGTCTGGAGATTACTGTGCAAACCATTGTGCTGCAGCAATTAGCTCTTAACAGTAATCCCCAGACTCTAGCAGACCTCCATTCCCTGTGTGGAACTTTGAATTGGATCAGGCGCTAGATAGGTGTGGGAGCCAAAGAGGCCCTCTCACAGAGTAGCACTCTCTCTTGGAGGCAGAGTGAATTGGGAACCAGCACTAATCCCCTTAGGGAGTCTCCCTAATTCATGTTCCCAATATTTAGGGTGACCTCCCTGGAGCAAAAACCCATGAGCCCTTGCCCTCACGTTAATTCTCTATCCCCCATTGGTTAAAGCTACACTTCCTTGTTATCCCTCACCCTGATTGGTGCATTTTGGATCCTTCCCCTGATTGGTTAGTTTCACAATCTGTGTTCTCATTGGCCCGAATGGCAGGCCCTGCCCCCTTCAATCCTATATAAACAGGGCAGTTTGAGCCCTCGAGGTTCTTTGGGGTCGTTGGTTCCTGGAAATAAAGAAGGCTCTGGAAAATCCTTCTGGCTCTTGCCTCTCCTTCCTGTGCCACCTGAAGAAGAGAACTGCCCAGCTGAGCAGTTCTACCCACTCTCTCTTGGAGAGCACTGCAGGCCTCTGAGCTTGGTTGCCCCAGCAACCTCACTCACAACTGAGCTGATCACGGGGGACTGCCTGTGCCTCTGAGGCGAGGAGCGTCTTTTTAAAGATGACTCGCCGTGGAAGGACGTGGCACCCCGAAGACCTGCGGTAACTGATCAGAGGTGGTCAGTGGCCTTTGGTGGACACCGCCAGGCCGCGTCAGCTAGGCATCACCACCGAAGACCTAGCCCCCCTTTTCAATCTATTGAAAGGGGGAGATGAGCTCAGTTCTCCTAGGGCGCTGACCCTAGAGGCAAAAGCAGCACTGGAGAAGGTCGGGACCACCTTGTCACAGAGACAAGCTCACAGATACAAACCAGAACTTCCATTCAAGTTCATTGTTTTAGGTAAACTACCACATCTGTATGGGTTACTGTTTCAGTGGGACCAGAACCAGAGGGATCCACTCTTGTCCATAGAGTGGGTGTTCCTCAGTCATCATAGGTCCAAGAACATCACTACGCCACAGGAGCTGATGGCAAAGCTTGTAGGAAAAGGACAGACATGGACCAAAGAATTGGCCGGTTGCGATTTTTTGTGCATCCACCTCCCAATTGGCCTGTCAGTGGATGAGGTAAGTACGCAGAAATTGACCAAAGACATGTTTGAGTATTTACTGAAGAACCAAAAATCATTGCTGATTGCACTGCAAGGCTACAGTGGACAGATTTCAGTCCATGCTCCAGCCCATAAGCTGTTCAACATGAAATTCAGATTGGTCATTAGAGATAAAAGGAGTCATAGGCCTTTGAAAGCCTTAACTGTTTTTACAGATGCGTCCAGAGCATCCCGCAGGTCAGTGTTACCTGGAGGGATCCCCAGACTCAGCAATGGGAGACAGACATTGAAGAAATTGAGGGTTCTCCTCAGATCGCTGAGTTGGCCGCAGCTGTCAGGGCCTTTGAAAGGTTTACGGAGCCACTTAATTTGGTCATGGATTCAGCTTATGTAGCAGGAATAGTAGCCAGAGCAGAGAACGTGGTTCTCAGGGAGATACCCAATCAGTGTCTTTTTGATTTACTCTCAAGATTGATTTATGCTGTCTCCCGGTGAGAGCACCCCTTTTTCATAATGCACGTCAGATTGCACATCGATTTACCACGTTTCATAGCGGAAGGGAACCAAAAAGCAGATTCCCTTGCCGCTGGGGCAGTTGACCTCGCAAACATGCCAGACCTCTTCAGGCAAGCACACCTCAGCCATGAGATGTACCATCAGAATGCACCAGCCTTGGCATGTCAGTTTCACCTTAGGCGCTGTCAAGCAAAGGCAATTGTGGCGACATGCCCACAGTGTCAGTAGCTAGCCCTTCCATCTTGGGTGTAAACCCAAGAGTTGTGAAATATGGCAAGTAGACGTGACCCACTTCCCCCAAGTATACAACAAGGCTGAAGTATATTCATGTCTCAGTCGACACCTTCTCAAGTGCTGTCTATGCCTCTGTCCATGCAGGGGAGAAAGCAGATCATGTGAAAAACCACCTCTTACACGCATTTGCTGTCTTGGGGTTTCCTAGAGAAATAAAAACAGATAACAGCCCAGCGTACGCCTCCAAGGCTTTGAATGAATTTCTGCAAGAGTGGGGAGTAGAGCATAAGTATGGCATCCCTCATTCCCCCACTGGTCAGGCCGTAGTAGAGAGAACCCACCAGACTCTCAAACAGATGCTGCTCAGGCAATGGGAAAGAGGAAAAGGCTTCACACCCAGTGAGAGGGTGTGCAAGGCATTGTTTACGATCAGTTTCCTGAACTGCAGCTTTGACAACCTGCATCCTCAGCAGGTTGAAATGCCTCCAGGCATTTTCAACCAGTGAACCCGAACAGCAGAGAACATCCCCAAGTCTTGATAAAGGACCCGGAGAGTCGACAGATTGAGGGGCCACACGAGCTTGTGTTGTGGGGATGTGGATACACATGCATATCCACTCCTCAAGGGCTGCGGTGGATCCCACAAAAGTGGGTGAAACCATATGTTACCACTCACCTGGTCCGTCCCCTGGACGGAAAGGTCACACTGGTAGAGGTCATGCTTCAGAGATGGCCCAAGGACCCATTTCAGTTCCCTGAGTTTATCCTATTCGGTTAATTTTCTCTTATTTTATTACAGACAAGAACATCACCTAATCATGCACTCCATGAAAGCATGCGTGTTCTTCCTCCTGTCTCTGGCCGTTTGCATCACTGCATGGGTCATCCCTCAACCCAGGAAAAACGTCTGGGTTGTGTTGGCAGAGACGATGAAGCATGTCCTAGTTTAGGACAAATTAGGGGAAAATCTCCAAAGGAGCCCCTTAAAGGAAACAAACCTCCACAACTCCTCCCCCACGCCCACCACTGGGTTTGGGAGGAATTTCCTGGGAGGAAAAGAGGAAAAAACTTGTTTATTAAGAAACAACAAAAACCACTCCCCAACCCAAGAAAAACAGCCTGAGATGACAACAAACATTTTCACCAGTCCAAGAGAGGCCAAGCGGCTTGGGCAGTCTGCTGGGGAGGCTGCCAAAGCTTCTCTCAGATGCAAACTCCGGGGGAGTTCCTTGACGTTCCCCAGTCAAGATCCGAAGCAGGTCTGATGTCTTCAGGGAAGGGGAGGAAGGAAAGAAGGGGAAAAACAAAAGCAGAAAAATGGCAAAAAGCAAGCAAAAAGCAAGAGAGCAAAGCCAGCAAAGCGAGCCTAAAGCTAGCAGCAGTGAGCAAGAGCAAGCAGCCGGGGGAGGGGCGCAGCTATAGACAAAACAAACTGAGAGCGCAGGAACAGAAACACACGATTGGGATACAAAGCATGAAAATGTCCTGTCACCCTAGGACAAGCAGTAGCACATCTGCCTCTCGGCTTCATTGACGGAAAACCCTCTGTCAGTGTGCCTGGTTGGGGTTCCGGTAAGCCCAGAAAGGTTCCCCTTCACCCTACTCCACTTGAGAGAGAGAGCAAACAAGGTGCCAGGAAAACATTATGTTATCTATGCAAATTATAAAACTTACCAAGTCCCCATCCAAGTCAAGCAACCCCTTTAGCTTTGGACCAATTGGGTCCAAGCCCTGCCTAAAGTCAAGAATGAGCCCCAGGAGTTTGAGCTCCTAGGATCAGCTCAAGCCACCCATTGTGTTCATTTTGATGTTGAACCCCCTTATTATCACCCTGTCCACCTCCTAAAGCAATACAAGGAAGTGTTCACCGCGAACAAATGGTGTACCCACTTAGCTCGCATCCCTCTTCCCTCTGCATTTGATGACTCCCCTCAGCCCCTTGACCCTGGCATCTTTCTCATCTGTGGAGACAGGGCCTTTGCTAGAATCCCTTCTCATCTAGTAGGAGGCCCATGCGCCTTCGGGCAGCTGAGCCTCTTTACACCTAACTACACCCGATTGTGAATTGGCAAAACACCTCCCGCTCCATTGGCAAGACAGGGCAGATAGTCCCGATAATGGAGCTCAGTCTACTCTGCTCAGACATGAGTTGAACAGAGAGGCCAAAATCAGCTGGGGAGAAATCAAAAGTCTGTTTTTATTTTAATACTCTGCAATTAGGAAACCAAACAAAAGAACTTCCCAGTGTAAGTTTGAGAATGTGCTGTGGAATCCTCTGGACAACTGTCCCTACTCTGTTTCCTCAGGACTTTAGCCAAGGAAATATGGCATTGGCTACTTAAAAAATCCCCACACTTTTTACACTGCAGTGGCTTTTTTTCCCCTGAAGCTTTAGACTTGTGGCTCCCTCACTCAGGAAAGGACATACAAGGGAGCAATGACACTCTGGACTGCTTGTTGCTTGCGATATGTCTGTGCACATGGCAACCGTGTCTCCAGCTCACTGCACGGGGCCCTGCACTGCCACCAGCAGCATTTTTGGGGAGCTGTCAGTCACTCAAAAGCAGCCCCACACCCCACATCCCTGGAATGCTGCACCTGACCAAGAATATGCTCACCCAGCTTGACAGAGCCACCTATTCTGAGAAGGATGTTGTTGCTCTTCAAATCTTGATGGATCACATGGTTTGAGTGAACAAAATCCAATCCTTGCAGGCACTGAGAGAGAAAACAGAAACAGGAGGGCAAAAATGAGTGCTGTGATTTCATCACACAAGAAAGGAAACAGCTCTAAAAATTCCCTCTCCAGGGGAATGGGGAGTAATGACAGAACACAGTGCATTGAGAGGAACACCTTGCTGCTCCAACACTAGCAGAGCAGCACCTTTCAAAGGAGAGGCATGCCAGCTTTGGAAAGAGTAACAGCAACTGCTTTTGTAGACTGTCTCCTGCAAACCAGCCAGAATGACTGCTGCTGCAGTGGATGTGCTCAGAAGCAAAGAGCATTTTGGCGGCACTAGTAAGCTTTTCAGCTGAGGACTGTGAGAAATGAGTCTCTCTTTTGTCTTTGCTCTCCATATCAAATCTTGCCACCAGCACCTTTGCTTTTACAGGAAAGGAATGCAGTGTAGACAGGATGGAGAACAGCAAATACAAATAGAGTTAGAATGCAACAATAGGAGGTAAGAGTACAGGAACAGAGTACGGTGAGTGCAGCGGCCCTGGCAGGCAGTTCATTTGAGATGCTCTTGCTTGCCCCTAGCATACCAGCAACACAGAAACAAAGCTTGGCACATGGAATCGCTCCAGTTCTGAGCTATTTTCTAGACAATCCTGCTTAAGCCCTCGGAAGCACAGCATGGATCCCTAACCTGCCGACTGACTGCAGCGATCTCCTCTTCGGACATGCGAGTCTCATAGATGACATCGCTCAGGGTGCCTCCATCCATGTACTCCATCACCAGCCAGACTTCCTCATGCACAAGGTAGCTGAAAGAAGGAAACAAGGCCGTGCAGATGAACATGATGGCTACATTGGTTTTTGGCTTGATTCTTGTTTCCGGGGCCCTTTGTGGCAAGGACAGAATAGAAAGAATAGACACTCCCTCGAGGCTGTGCACTGTTTGCAGTCTATGCAGTCTCAAGGAGAATGGCACAGCTGTGAAAAGGAGGTATCTTTGATGGCCAGCAAGTGAAAAATGCCGTTTAGTAACAGCCAAGATTAAAAACCTCTCACTCATGGTATTTCTGGAAAGGAGCACCTAGTGTTCCTAGCATGGACAGTTATGGAAAAGAGGGGCAACAATCCAAGGGAAATCCTCTCTAGGATGGCTCATCAGCATTTAAGAAACTTGAAAAAATCAATCCTGAAACAACATGGAGCCAGAGAACTTAGAGGGTATTGACTTACTGTGGTAGGGTTGGTCCAGGTTTTTGAACAATTTTCAAACTACAGGTGTGCCAGGGAAGACTCATGCAGACAAAATGCATTCTCTTCCCATCCATTGGAGAGGAGTAGAGAAATAATAACTAACCAATAATTAACAGCTCTCTTTTCTGCCAGTGGCTAAAGTGGATTTTTAACCTTGCATAATTTTAGTGTGTAAACAAACATTCATGGCATAAGACCACGACCACTTACCTGCCTAAATAGTTTACAACACTGGGACTCCTATGCCTCTTCATGATCTTGATTTCGTGAATGGTTAATTGCTTGTTCCTCAGTCCTGCAACATTTATTTTCTTTATGGCCACCTAAAGTGACATTGAAAAGCAGTAACTTTAGAAAGTGGTGGCACGAGACGACAATGCACAAGGAGCAAGTGATTTTGCAATGACACAGCTGAGCTGGGCCAAAGTGGCCTGTGATTAGAGAAAGGAGTCATTAGGAGCTGACATTCCAACAGCCCATTTCTGTGTTCCATTGGGGGCCAGTTACAGGATACGCAGCCACTGACGTTTTGCCTTGTGCACTTGTTAACAATGGGGTCTCAACAATCACCCACAAAGCTCTGGCCACACATCTGTTTCCCTGTACTTCAGAAGTAGTAATCCATGCCTTGGTACTCTGTGGATACATCTTGGGCTATGGGCAGGGCTTAGGGCTTTGACGGACGCCTTGCAGATCTCTCCCTATGGGCAGTTCCTAAATGCAGCACTGCGGGCGGCTAAGGAACTCCCAGAAACCTTCAGATGAATTTGCTGGCAGCCAGAAATGAGAATTCAGGACTCAAGCTGTAGCCCCAAAGAGCACTGAGATGCTCTAAGAGGCACCACCTTTGTTTTAGCAACTGAGTAAGTGAGAGCATCCTTCTCTGAAAGGAACCACTGCCCTCCTTGCCTTCCTTCTGGCAGAGAAGGACAAAGACTGCCATAATGGCAATTTACAGGCTGGCACCAGGCTGTGCTTCTTCTGCTGCTTCTTTTCAACACAGCTCTACCCAAAGCTGCAGCCACAGCTCACACCACAGACAAAAGCCCTCGAGAGCAGCAGAGTCTGTAGGGGCTGCTGACATTTACCTCCTGTCCTGTGGCAGTGTCAAGTGCTCTACAGACATCTCCAAAAGCCCTAGAAACAAAACAGTAGCAAAGAAAGGAGAAGCCATTCAGATCATGGAGTAAAAGCCAGTCCAGACCGGAGAGATCTGCTGGAGAAATGTCTAAAGCCTGCAGGGTGCAGGAGGCATCTGCCAGAAGGTAGATGATGCATTTTTCTCTCAAGTGCATGGGTACTGCCGCTGAAGCATTAGAGTTTACTGCCTCAGCTCAAAAGTCCAGTTTACTCTTTCATCTTGGATTTCAGTTTCTAAACTGTGCAGTTTTTATCCTGACCACAGACTATTTCCTTCAGCAAACTCTTGGAAAGAAATATTTGGAGAAATGTTATCTCACTGCTGTGATAAGGGGTAGGTTGCAGTTTCTGGCAATGAAATACAAGTGTCTTTGACAATGCCTTCTGACCACACTTACAAACTCTGGCCAGTACTGAGAGATGGGGCGGACTAACACCAGTGTCTGAATATGTTTGAATATGTTTGCCTGGCTTCTGACTTGATAGATATTGCCCCAGCAAATCACCTGGCCCATGGTTGTGTAGAAGTCACTGTGGTTGGACTCACCCACTGCCAATATTTTCCAACGGCATGTATTTCCTCAGGGCGGCATTTTCCATGGTCACCATTCTCTCTGAGGAAAAAAAAAATGCAAGGTGCTCATTTGAAAGCAGAGACTCCAGCGTCGAGGAGATAAAAATGGCAACCCCACTGCCTGGGGCTCTGAGTCCTTTGTGGTCAGCTGGGTAAACAACAACAAGAAACAACTAGAAGCACAGCAAGACAGGCAGCTCTGCAGTACAAATGGCCAGCACAGAGACTGGTTTTCTACAGTCCTTTTTAAGAGATCTCTTGACAGAAAGCAAGCACAGGGAGATGCATTCTCAGGAGAGGAGGGCATCTTCTCCACCTAGCAGCAGTTTGCCAAAAGAATGCCTTTCTGTTTGTAAACGGAAGCAGGTCATGCTACAACCAATCCCAAGGGGGCTTTCAGCATCAGGACCCTCACTCTTGATGAGCAGGCTGAGCTCCAAGACACCCTTGCCCATGCCCCGTGTGAAGGACCACACTGCTTCTCTTCATCCTGACAGCACAGATCAGTCACTCCCACTGGACTCGCCCTCTCAGCACCGCACACGTCCCCACCTTCCCAACTGGGCACAGCAGGCAAGGGCAGCAGGGACAGCAGAGCTCCTCAGGTGCTGCTATGACATGGACAGCTGCCCAGAGGAGACGCTGACCCTCTCGTCAGTCCAGGCTGTGCCATGCCGAAGCCGGCCCCGAGCAGGGGCTGCTGCCTCGGGCCAGCTCCGCGCTGCAGCGGCCGGGCGGCAGCGGGACCCTCCCAGCTAAGGGAGGCTCCAGCCTCTGCCCTCACAGCAGCCCTCAGAGGCAGGGCAGCCACCACAACAAAGCTGGCAAAGCCCAAGGCACGAGCACTGACAAGCAATGGAAGAAGGCACAGCCAGCCTGAGCCTGTTACAAGCTGTTGCCCCCTTTCAGGACACAACAGGATTGGCTTTAAGATCAGATACACCAAGATGCAGATCAATGCCCTCTTTGTCCCAACACCTGATGGTAGACAGAGAGTCAACCTGGCTCTGTTCTCAGCCCCACCAGGTCTCATCTGAGAGCACAGCACTGGCAGCTGTTATGGCCAAGAAGCAGATTAAATGACTTGTGCCGCAGAATCACAAAGGGTGTGATGCGTTTTCTTAGAGACTGATCTGAGCATGGACTGGGCCAATGGGTAGGATTCTAACAGTCATGGGAATGACTGGGAATCAGGTATGAAAAAGAGAAATATGGATCTGAGAAATATACAGCAGGAGAATGCACAGTTTCAGAGCTACTATAGGACTATCGTAAATCAACCATAGTTGGTTGGGATTGTTTTCCCTAGTACTAATTGCTAGATGCTTCCAAGAAGGATGAAATTTCCTTAGTACAAAACACATATTAAAGGAAAATGGTGTTTCTTGCTCTCTTCTTCACTACAAAGCTGTGAGCTGCGAGGATATATGCCTAGGTGTATACACATACGTACATACACACAAAGTCATAGTACACACACACTTTACTGATTCTGTTTGTACAATGGTTCGTTCTCTGTACCCCATTGTTTTTCCCAGTTGGTATGTTCCTGGAATCCCCCTAGTTATATAACTTGTCAGTTATCTGTCAATTTTCCCCTATGGCTTTTATGTGAATCCCCTCCCTAAGTTTACTGATTGGTTTCTGTAATGTCACCCCATGTCCTTACCACCTCCTAGGTTGAAGCCCATTGATTGTAACCTTCTTACCACGCCCCACGTCACTGCTGTATAAAACATCATGTTACAAGAGCCTCCTTGGCTCAGCCTGAGCGTTCTGCAGGTGGTAAGGAGGTCCCCGTTGACCCCTAAATAAACCTTCTGTCAGCTTACTTGGCTGGCTCCTCCCTTCGTTTCTCTCCGTCGCTGTCAGCGCTTCTCCACCGCCTCACAGAGCCTCTCGGGAAACAAGGACTCACAGGGATCAGGGGCTTGCGTGACTCGCCCGGCTGTACCTTCTAGCTTGCCGCGGAGCCTGAGCTAGCCTGGGCAGGCAGAGAGACAGTTCTCTATCGGCACCGCGACAAGTTTTGCCTCTGCCTTCAATCTAAATACTATAAGGTTTTGAAAGTGGTGTGTAAAAATCAATAGTGCTGACAGTCCAAGATAAGCAAAATTTAGCAAAATTTGCCTACATTTTTTCTTTTGCATCCTCTAAATAACCTTCAAAAAATTACAATGATGTAATTACTGAAAGGCAACCAGAATAACAAGATACCAAAGGACACCAGTCTCAAGACATATGTTGGTAGTAATAGAGTTGTAAGAAGATGATTTCCATATCATTCCACCTCTGGTGTGAATAAATATACTGCATTAATTTGCAAGTTAATACATTCTACTGTATGCTAATATGTCAAGCCCCAAATATCTCTCCACATGAAATCAGCAAGGCCTCTGGATAAAAAAAAAAAATCTAAGAACTCATTCTATTATTTAAAATTCTAGAATCTTTCATCAGTTGCTGATTCAGAAAGTATTTCTAGTATGTTCTTTAGATGTGTTTGTCTTTTAATAGTAAAATTGTAAGTGAATGATATAATAATGTAAATTAAAATAACATCTAGAAGTATGTTCTAAAGTGATTGAAAGCTTGTATTGCTAAAATGAATGATTACGAAATCATACAAGCAGATCCTTTTCCAGATATTCTTTTTGTTTTACCTGTAGTTTTATATTAATAGCAACCTACTGAGTAGACAAGAATGGTACAAAAAAAATATATATCTTAAAGCAGGAATTTTGAAGATTTATCTGTTTTTCCTACTTTTTTAATCCAAAAAATGTAATGAAAACTTTCTTACTGGTGCTGTGTATTGCCGAGGAAAACACGCCAAGAAGAACATACAGTATGAGCTCCAGGTATTTTTGCTTTATCTTTTTCAATACAGATAGAAAACCTGCACATTAAGGATAGATCTCTTTAATAGAATTATTTACCTTTTAATTGCATATAACCAGGGTTCCAATTAGGAATTTTTGGATCTGAAGTCAGGGGCACAATGCCTATTTGTACTGATGGGTGGTGGACTCCACCTGAGGCATCAGGCAAGATCAGGATCAAGGGTGGAAATGTGTTAGTGAGAATGTTTTAACGACAAAAGATACACTGACAAATGTTGATTTATGAGATGAAATGAAAACAGAAACAGCTGTAATTTAAAAATATTTAATTTTACCATATACATACATATTTAAATCAGATTTATTTGCATTGTGGTTTTACTGTATTGTATTCTGGGGGTAACTGACATATTTTTGTGATTTCTTAACATTAAGAAATGCCTGCTTTGGTTATATCTAAATTAGTGATGTTTTAACAACATAAAGATTATAATCCTTAATCCTGCTATGTCTGGAAAATGTAAGCAGTCCTAGTGAAGTCAACGGAAATTACATGAGTATAGGTCAGAAAATTCAGGAACAAATTAATTATAAGTGAAAAAGCAATGTTAGTCAACTTTATCCTGATACAAAGTAGGATAAAGTGCTGGTATGTTTTCCCAAGAAGGCTAGAAAATTAAGGAGAGCAGGCAATGATTCCTTTGAATAGTAGTATTGTTCAGATAGAGGATAAAAGAATCTTTTGGCTGAATGTTAAAAATACAGTGGGTAAGCAACAATAATTAATTTTGGCAATGCTGTGTGTAAACAAAAAACTAGTTCCCCTTACCATAATTGCTTAGCTGTTTGGGGTTTTTTAATTTGGCTTGTTGTTTGGGGTTTTGTGTTCTTTTTTTGCTTGTAGGTTTGTTTTGTCACAATGATCTAAGTAACTAAGAAACTAGTTGCTATCAAAATTTTTACAGTGGGCTGTCTAAAAATGCATAGCATTTTAATGGCATAACAGGAATACGAGAAGAGTTCATAATTTCTTCAAATTCTCAAGGTTCTACATTTGCTAGCCTTGACAGAGAAAAAATAAAATGCTAATAAATAAAAAGCACGCGGTGTGTGCTTCTGATGTCCCAGGGCGCACGGCAGCAAGAGGTGCGACACTTTCTCCCCGGGGAGCTCTCCCCTCCCCACCCAGGGACCCCGATGCTCTCAGCAATGACTTTCTGGGGCACAGAGATGAAGCAGAGACGAGACAGGTCTTGGGGTGAACTGAGGAGATTTACTGAAGGTGTGGACAACTGAGAGCTCAACCCCAAGAACCAAGAGCTAGCCTCTGGCAGTGGGTTTTATGGAAGGGGCAGCACAAAGCAAACAACCAATGAGGGTACACTTAGGGAGGAGTCTAAGGCAGGGAATACAGAACTAAATCCAATGGGGACAACAAAAGGAGGGGAACAATACAGGACAGCAAATGATACATCAAGTTAGGGAAGATGGGCAGGGAAGGCTCTAGAAACAAGGGCAGGGTTACAGGGCATTGACAACTGGAGAAGGAGGGGATTAGGGAAGGGACAAACTTTTGAGGGCCAATGGGAAAACTTCTAGGTGTGGCCAGCTGACAAGTAAAGGAATTGACACATAACAGTATGCATAACAATTAGAGTAGAGAACCAAAGAATAGAACAAACCGATACAAATGAAGGACGGTGCCTGTCTCTAGGAGTGGGGGAGGATGGGTCTAGGGGAGACAAGCTCCATGTCACAAAGCATAATGACAATCAAAACTCACAAATGGAATAGAAAGCTGGCCTGGAAACTCAAAGCAAAAACCCACACCACAACAGCCAACAATTAGTGAAATAATTGAGAATTTACTCTACACCAATATAATTAATGTAGAATACATAGAAGTTTGCAGAATTTAAGAATAATTATAGCAGAGTTAAAATTATCAGGATAAGTGTAAAACGTATTTATCAATATACAATGTAGTCTATACCACAAGCAGTGCTACAGCTTCTTCTTTAGATTTTG
The DNA here is from genome assembly GCF_021018805.1 of Prinia subflava. Taxonomy (NCBI): domain Eukaryota; kingdom Metazoa; phylum Chordata; class Aves; order Passeriformes; family Cisticolidae; genus Prinia; species Prinia subflava. Next base: position 68,263,564 of record NC_086283.1, on the reverse strand, counting down.
TTAAACTAAGCAATGCCTTGGTAACTCAGACCCTTAATTTTTTCTTTTGTCCTTCTTGCATTTCAGACTGTGATGGGAGTTAAAATGCATACACTGCACACTGCCTGAGTTTTTATTAACTACACTAAGAACAAATGAGACACACTTCTCTCACAACAGAAGCATGTTGGTTCAGACACCTTAAAGGGTTTCCTTCCTTCAGTCTCCTACTGTCTCCTAGCAGAAAATAACTTCCTATATTTTCTTTGTCTTAACACTTATCTTCATTATTCCTCAAATTCAACAACATCAAAAACCTTAAAGAGCTGCATCCTGCTAGGTAGCTTCTATTGTAATGAAGTGGACATTCTCACTCTTTTGAACCTTTAAGTATGCAGTGAAAATGGGATTAAATGCCTTTATGCAGTGTGGATTTTATCTGAAACTACTACGTGGCAGGGATTTTTTTCCCACATGGAAAAACAAAGATATGAATTTATTGCCAATTTAAAAGGGAAAAAAATAAGTTAACTGCAATATTTTGAAAAAGAATAAATTGTTGAAAAGAGTTGGGTTTTTTTGTGTGTGTGTGTGTTTTTTGTTTGTTTGTTTGGGGTTTTTGTGTCAGATGCATAGAGATAAATCTTCAGTGGTACAATGGCTTTCTATACTATACTTAGTGTGATGGAATTTCTATTTTTCTTAAGATAAATGTCTTGTCCTTTGTCTTTTCATCCTATACCATCACTCTATTTTTTCAAACCAAAAGATAACTACAAACCCAAGCTTGATCTGTACATTAAATGTATCTTAGAAATGTGCACCAATCTGATTGTTTTATGATCTAATGATAAAAATTCCTGTCTCTTATAAGACCAAATCACCTAGCAGCTGAAATGCCAGGTGAACTTCAAAACAGAAAATGTGAACTGATGGACCTGGGGCAAAACAATGCTAGTTTCATGCATAAAAAGGTGGGCTGATCATAACTATGCAGAAGATGGACCCTAGTTTAGGTGCCAAACTTCAACTTGATGCTCTACAGAGGCCAAAACAAAAGAAAATTGGGAATTAAAAATAGTTTGGAAATAATACGGAAAGAACCAAGGAGGATCATCCCAATCCTCTATCCCCCTGATCCCAGAAGAGAGGTATTGGAATTATAGAAGATTCAGAGGAGGGTAACAAGCATGACCAATGCACGTAACAGTTTCTTTAAACTTCTTTACAAGGAACAAGAGAATGAGGTGAGATTTTTCAGTCTGGGAAAAACATACCAAACAAACCAAAGAATCCCCCTCCCCCACAAATGAACAGTTTAATAACGGTTGTGTCAGAGGTTGCAAAATCACCGGTGGCAATAAATTAAGCAGGACTTCTAACAAGAGTCAAGGCAGAGACAAGCCAGATTCAAAACAAGCAAAATTCTTCAGATAGGGGCTACATTTTCTGTGAATCTCCTCACTACAGGACATTGTCAGTGCATAGACTTGACAGGAGTTCAAATGGAGCCTGGACTAACATTGCAAAAAAGATCTATTGAGGGCCACTAAACAGAAAAAGCAAAGAAACTCCCTAACTTTAAAGCAATTGGTGACTTGGAAAACACATGGGGGCAGTCTCATATATGACTGCTGTATTCTTACTAATCCTTGGGCAGTGATGGTTCTAGTCCTTTGAAAAAATAACAAAAATCCTGTGGAATGCTGTTTGCGTTTGTTCTCATATAAAGGCCAAGGGCTGATTTCAAAAGATGCTGCAGGCTTCCAGCCTTGCTGGTTCAGGTGGAAATCCCTCAGTATACCTTTAAATCAGACCGCTGTTATCTTACTGTTGAAGTTTCTCCAGACAGGATTTCTATGAATACAAAATGGTTACAAGGTACCTTATGAAAGTAATATTTGTAGGGGGAAAGTTTGGGAAGTTTTGCAAAAGTCAGTGGGAATGCATGTGATGATACCTCTGGGCAGCAATATATCCCTGTCTCCATAAGGAAGAACAATGGAGGGAAAACTAAGAAATGTATGAACCAGTCTATCCAGAGATCCACTAGCTGCTTCAAGACAGCATATTCCATTATCTCAATTGCCCATACAAGAGTATAAATCAGGATGTATTTTACCTTTGCAACTTTTAAAAGATAAAATATGATTCTTAGAACTAGGAATTTGCTTGTGTGATTTTGGATTGACAAAAAAAAGTCTCTGAAGTTTAATTGATTAAAGTAATAACTCCATTATTGGGACACCAACAGCATCCACCCCTAAACAAACAAACAAACAAACAAACAAAACTAATCCAAACTCCTTCCCCAGACAAACAATCCCCCCAAAACTCAAAGAAAACAAAACAATCCCTAAACATCTCTAATAACCTATGTATAGCAACTATTCATAAAAATAAAAAAGCTCACATTGTATTTATCCTATCTTTCTACCTTTCCCCACGCAATCATTTATTTTTTTCAGTGCGGTAACAGCTGCCAGAATTTGTAGATTACAAATACAAGGATTTTCACAGAAAAGCTGTTCACAGAAAAGTCTTTGATCTTGTAATAGTAATCATCATCCCCTGAGCTTAGCATTTTGCTGAATATGTTATAAGTCTTCATGAATAAAGAGGAGTTCGGTGGAAATACCCATGTGTTCAGCACATCATTGGCAAGTTTCCAGAAAAAATTATATAATAACAGCAACATAGAGCACATAAGCAGCTTTTAAAAACAGATTTTTATTGAATTAGTGAAAAGGCAGTGATGTTAAGGAAGCCAAGCTATTTCATCCCTGTGGGTGATAGCTAGGGACAGGCGCTCGGAAGATTACGTGATGTCACGGGAAGATAAGGACCCTCCCCCCGTCCCTTCGGTGGTGGCCCCTCCTAGCCCCATTAGCTTCCCACCAACCACTGACCTTTAGATCCTTTGCCCTCCCACTGACATAGTAGAAGACCCTTTAGACTATTTAACCCCATGTGTAATACAATAAACTGCCATTTGCCGTCCACCACATTGGTGTCAGCGTGTCAGTGGCCCGAGTAGCTCGAGGACGTCGAGCTGCCGTGCTGACTCTTTGAAACCAGGTCGCCATTGCCTCATATCGAAGGCAACATTCTGGTGCCGAAAGCCCGGGAACAAGAAAAACGCTCGGGAGTCGGGATTTTTCGCCTGGACAGGAGCAGCGGCCGGGGCAGGCCAAAGGAACTGACCCTCGGCGGGGGAGACGTCCCCGGACCAGCGAGACTCATGGAGGCAATCGCGAAGGTCGTAAGTGTAATTCACAGACAGTGGGGGATTGAGTGCAAGCCCAGAGATTTACAACTTGCTTTGGCAAGATTACTGGAGCTTGGGGTGATAGAGCGCCCAGTAGAAATCCTCCATTCGGAGGTATGGGGGAGGTGTACACTCGCGCTGGCCGAAGATACGGAATCCACAGGGAGCGGGAAACACCTTAAAGCATGGGGGAGGGTCAAGCAAAGTTTACGGAAAGCGCTGGAAGAACAAGAGACCTGGAGTGCCGCCCGTGTGTGTTTGCTGGCCACTCCTAAGCTGGGAGTGGGGGCCACCACACAAACGGCGTCTGAAAATGATTTATCTGAGTGCGAGAAGCCGCGGGAGCCAAGCACGCTTCCCCCCTCCCGGAGCCCGAGCCCAAAGCCCCCGGTGCCCTCAGGGAACCCCCCGACCCCCACCCCGAGCCCGTCGGCTTCCCCCCCGCCCGCAGAGCCTTCCCGGGCATCCGGAGGTCCCTCCTCAGTCCCCTTGCCGTCGATCGGTGGTTTGGTGCCCGAGGCGCGGCAGCGCGTGCGATTTTTCTGGCAAGGACTGGCCGAGGAGGCCAGAGACGCCGAGCACGTGGCTCAGGAGAGCACACGGCCGGCACCGCCACCGTACGGGTTTGAAAATGGCGCCGGCGGCAGCGGGGAGGGGCGGGGTCTGAACGTTTGTGGTGGGGAGAGCCCAGAGCCGTGGGTGTGTGCCAGTGCGCATGCGCAGGGGAAAGCCGGGGAAGAGGGAGAAGAATGCGTGCTCGGACAGGAGCCGCGGGCTTCTGCTGGCGCGTGCGCGCAGCAGGAGGGGAGGGGGTGCATGTTCGGAGCGGCGCCGCGAGTCCCCGTGGGCGCGTGCACACGGGAGAGCGGCGGGGAAAGCGCGCCCGGCCCGGCGCCGTGGGCTTCCGCGGGCGCGTGCGCGCCGGGAGGCAGTAGGGAGGGCGCATTCGGGGAGGTGCCGCCGTTCCCCGCGGACGTGCACACGTGGGAAAGCCGCGGAGAGCGCCCGCGTGGTTCGGAGCCGTGGTTTTCCGCGAACCCGCATGCACGGGACAGCGGTGAGGAGCGCGTGCGCGCCTCGGGGCCGCGGTTTCCCGCAGGCACGCACGTGCGGGAGGGGCGCGAGGAGCACGTGTCCCGTCGGGAGCTGCGTTCAGCACTGCCAGCATTTAGGGGAGAGACCTCGCCCCGCAGGAGGCAGGGCAAGCCCAGGGGGCGGGAGCAGAGCCACCCCCGAGAGGGGGGGCGGGAGTGGAGCCACCCCCGAGAGGAGGGGCGGGGCCGGAGCCGCACTGAACGACACTCAAACCCAGAAGTGAGCTGGCAGTGTGCCTCTGACTCCTTGTCAGACAGTACCGGCGGCAGCAGCTCCGGAGAGCAGACAGACAGTGATTGGGATTCAGAAACAAAGAGAGCAGAACCAACACGATTTAAAATGAAACCTAATAAAGCTTTCAGCCACTCCAAAAAGAGTTTACAACATGAGCCAGCCCAGGTCACTGACTGGGGAAAAATAAAAATAGCCTGTGCTGAGTGGACACCGGCTTCCACAGTGAAAGTCTTCCCAGTAAGGGTTACTGGAATACGGGACAACCAACAAAAAATATACACGCCAGTAAATCCCAAAGACATACAAACAATTGTAAAAGCGATTTCAGAGAAAGGGATGCACTCTGCCATGGTCTCCACTCTGCTGGATGGCCTTTTTGGTAATTATGATTTACTGCCTTTCGATATCAAGCAGATAGGACGCATGATATTTGATGGGGCGGGATTGATAGTTTTCAAACAAGAATGGAAGGACAATTGTGCAAACTTCCTAGCTCAGTCCTCTGGAGAAGGGCAGCCACTGCACAATTCCAGTTTATCGAGGTTATTAGGTAAACATGATGACCTGATAACCCCTCAGCAGCAAGCCACAGGCATGCGGGCTGAGGAGGTCAGAGCCACCACTCAGGCAGCCAGAGAGGCCATTCGTGCTGCCTCTCGAGTAGTGTCCAAGCCCCCCCCATGGGCCACCATAAAACAGGGCGAGAGTGAGAGCTTCACACAGTTTGTGGACCGCCTCCAAGCAGCCATAGAGCAATCTGCCCTGCCCTCAGAGGCGAAGGGTCCGGTAGTAGCCGATTGCCTGCGGCAACAATGTAACTCTGTTACTAAAGACATTCTGCGCTCCTTGCCGGCCGGAGCCAGCCTGGCCGACATGATTAAACATGTAGTAAAGGAAGAGCAATTGACACCTATCCAAGCAGCCGTCCGCACCCTAACCAGTGCCATGGCATGTTTCAAGTGTGGCCAAGCAGGCCACATTGCAATGAGCTGTCCCCAGCCAGCACAGCCATCCCCGGCGATGCCCCCGCACCAAGCCCGTGCGAGAGGGCCCTGCTGGGGCTGTGGGAAGAGAGGGCACCTTGCCAAAGACTGCAGGTCCCGGCCTCAGGGAAACGGGAGAGGGAGGGGGCGTGCGGGCCGCACCCAGCCTCCTCCCGCTGTGAATGCAAGGCGGCCCATCTATGCCAACCCCCAGTGGGGTGGGGAACCCTCATACCCCATGCCCCCACAGGGGACAGCCGGTTTTGCACCCCCCACAGCAACACAATGGCAAAGCTTCACAACACCGCCAGCGGTGCCCTCGTGCCCACCACCACAGCAAGCCACGCCTGTGCAACAGGGCCAGCAGGGGACGCCCCAGAGCGGAACCCCTGGGTGGCCCTGGCCATGAAAATAGGGAAGGAGCCTCTAATGATTTGGGGGACATGCCGCCTCTATGGCAGTCGGGACCCCCACGTCATAGGGCTTCAGTTTTGGGGAGACACAGGGTCGGACTGTTCTATACTTCCTCAAGCATATTGGCCCCGACATTGGCAATTTAAAGAAGTACCCCCCGTGAACGGAGTGGGAGGGCAGACCCGGGCATGGAGAAGCACTCAGTTGGTGGCTATAACACTCCACACGGAACAAGGACCAGAACAGACAGTGGCAATCTACCCCTACATCCTGCAAAATTCACCACCCTTGATAGGAAGGGACATCCTCTCTATGCTAGGAGTCAGGATCACAAATTTATCCTAAGGGCCACTGCCGTGCACCCACCGCTGCCAATCAAACTGACCTGGAAATCGTCAGAACCTGTATGGATTGAGCAGTGGCCCTTGTCAAAGCCTCGAATGGCAGCCTTGCTAGAACTGGTTGACCGTGAGCTGCAAAAGGGTCACATAGAACCCTCGACCAGTCCATGGAATACCCCCGTGTTCGTAATCCCCAAAAGGTCTGGAGAAGGCTATCGCCTCGTCCACGACCTTAGGGAAGTAAACAAGACAACAAAACCTATGGGTCCTGTTCAGACACTGCTGCCCATGAACTCAGCCATCCCTCAAGGGCAGCCATGTGCAGTGCTGGACATCAAGGACTGTTTCTTTTCAATACCTCTGCACCCTGAGGACAAGGAACGGTTTGCTTTTTCTGTTGTGTTCCCGAATGGCGAGCGACCCAGCCTCCGTTTCCAATGGCGCATGCTACCACAGGGTTTTGTGGACAGCCCCACGGTATGCCAAATCACCGTGGACAGAGCGCTGATGCCAGTCCGACATTCCCACCCTGCTGCAACCATCATTCAGTACATGGACAACATCCTCATCGCCGCACCATCAGCCAGCCAGGTGGATCAGTTAGTGTCCACAATCACAGAGACTCTCCAGGCAAACGGCTTTGAGATTGCGAGCGCAAAGATCAAGAGAGGACCCTGCGTGACCTTCCTGGGAGTGGGGATTACAAACTCCTACGTGACCCCTCCCAAGGTGAAGGTCTGCCGAGACATCAAGACGCTCCATGACATGCAGCGACTCGTAGGATCTCTTCAGTGGCTTCGCAACATCATCCTAATCCCTCCCGAGGTCATGGACCCCCTGTATGACCTCCTGAAAGGAAAGCACCCCTGGGAACCAAAGGAGCTGACGCCACAAGCAGCGAGCTCCCTCGACTTCATCGAACATCAGATGTCTACTGGCACACTCGCCAGGTGGAACCCAGGCGTGCCCCTTGATCTATACGTCCACTTTACACAGAAGGGAGGAGTGGGAGCACTGGCCCAAGGACCCTCTGAGAAGGCCCAGCCGATCCAGTGGGTGGTCCTCGGAAGACCAGCTCGTGCATTTTCCCCGGGAGTCGAATGTGTTGCCAACATCATCATGAAAGGCAGGAAACTCGCCCTGAAGCACCTGGGAACCGAACCGACAAGAATCCACCTTCCCTTCCGCAAGCAACTGACCACAGAATCAACCACCACGTCGGAGCACCTGGCCCTTGCCCTCACTGGCTTCGGAGGAGAAATCTGCTACGCCTCCAGACCACCTTGGACTCAACTATTGACCATTGTTGACATCGATATGCCACCAAAGGTCATGGACCGACCGCTGCCAGGACCGACGGTCTTCACAGACGCCTCTTCCACGACTTCCACGGCAGCGGCAGTGTGGCAGACAGGAGAACAATGGCATTGCGTCAAAGCATGCGACCCCACACTGTCAGTGCAACAACTGGAAGCAGCAGCTGTGGTCTTGGCGTGCGGACTTTTCCAAGACGAACACCTTAACATCGTGACAGACTCTATATTTGTGGCAAGGCTCTGCCTGGCCATGTCAGGACCAGGTGTGTCAACATCTGCAGCAGCCTCAATGCTTGAAGAAGCACTCTCCTCGCGACAGGGCACCGTGTCTGTCATTCATGTCAACAGCCACAACCCAGTCAAGGGCCTCTTCCAGACCGGCAACGACAAAGCAGACGCCGCAGCGAAGGGAGTGTGGACACTGCAGGAAGCTCGTCATCTGCATGAGTCACTCCACATCGGAGCCAAAGCGTTGGCAAAGAGATGCAGGATCTCGACAGCGGACGCAAAACATGTAGTGGCCACCTGCCCTCATTGTCAGAAGTCACCCCTGTGGACCAGTGGGGTCAACCCAAGAGGTCTCAAGGCCTCTGAAATCTGGCAGTCGGACTTCACCTTATGTCAACTGCTGAAGCCTCGAGCATGGCTGGCAGTGACAATGGACACTTACAGCGGAATGATTGTAGCCACACAACACCCCAAAACAAACTCTAAGGCCACAATTCAGCACTGGCTGACCGCCATGGCATGGCTTGGTATCCCCAAACAAATTAAAACCGACAATGGTTCAAATTTTACCTCCAAACCTGCGCAAGAATTCGCCTCAAAGTGGGGCATCACTCTAGTGCAGGGCATCCCATACAATTCTACAGGTCAGGCCATAGTGGAGCGAGCAAACCAAACCCTCAAAACCAGAATAGAGGTGCTGGCGAAGTCAGAGGGTTTCACCAATGTCATTCCCCCAGGGGACCAGGCACGGCTGCTAGCAACTGCCCTGCTAGCGCTGAATCAATTCCCCAGGGGAGATGAAGCAAACAGTCCTGCTCAAAAACACTGGGCCACCCAAGCATTAGAGGAGGGCCCGCGGGTTGTGATCAGAAATGAGCTAGGTGAATGGGAACGGGGCTGGAAGTTGGTACTCACGGGGAGAGGGTACGCGGCTGTCAAAAGAGAGGGAAGAATCAGGTGGTGTCCACTTAAGTCAATCAAGCCTGATCTTCAGGATGAGACTAATGAAAACTGTGAGTTTCTGTTTACAGGACATGCTTGCGAGGCACCCCCGTAAAGTGTGCATTCCAGTTCCAGAGAAAAGGAACGAACCGAGAGCACCCAAGTGTCCCACGCCGGTGAGACCCAGGCAACAACGATGCTTTTGTATGATTTTGCTATTGGGGCTGGTTGCCAGAATGCAAGCCAGCCCAGACTATTATCCTCATCAACCATTCAGTGCAGGTGGGACACTCCCCGCAGAGGAATCACCTTGAGTCAAGTCACGGGTCAGGGAAAATGCTTTGGCAGTGCAACTTTAGCCAAGCAGAAGGGAAAGGTTTGCACCGAAGTTGTCAAACCTGACAAGAAGATCAATAAGTGGGTGATCCCAGCTGCATCCGGAATGTGGGTTTGTCAACGGTCTGGGGTGAGTCCTTGTGTGTCCCTGGCCAAATTCAATAACTCTGATGATTTTTGTATCCAAGTTCTGATTGTTCCTAGGGTCTTGTACCGCTCAGACGAGGAGGTGCGTCAACTTTCCGAGGAACCGGGCCGGCTCCACAAGCGAGAAATAATAACAGGGGTAACCATCGCGATGCTGCTCGGCCTGGGAGCAGCCGGTACAGCCACAGGTGTCTCAGCCCTCGTGACCCAACACCAAGGACTTTCTCAATTACAAGTGACTATCGACGAGGACTTGCAGAGGATCGAGAAATCCATCTCCTTCCTGGAGAAATCGGTTTCCTCACTTTCAGAAGTCGTCCTGCAGAACAGGCAGGGACTGGACCTCCTGTTCATGCAACAAGGAGGCTTGTGTGCCGCCTTGAAAGAAGAATGTTGCTTTTATGCTGATCATACAGGAGTCGTTAGAGACTCCATGGCAGAACTCCGAGATAGACTGGCTCAGAGAAAGAAAGACAGGGAAGCCCAACAGGGCTGGTTCGAGTCCTGGTTCAATCAATCGCCATGGCTCACCACCCTAATTTCCACATTGATAGGTCCACTGGCAATGTTACTCTTAGCTCTCGCCATTGGACCATGCCTGTTAAACAAGCTGGTCACATTTATTCAAACACGCCTAGAACGGGCCAACATTCTATTTGTAGGACAGCAACAATTGTTGTAAACCAAACTGTGAACACTGCCAGTTGCAAAGTTCTGCCTAGTCAGCCTCGCAGAATTTACTCAAGTTTTCCAAACCCCTTCTTTTTTTTATCAAGTTACTACCTTGTACCCCTTTTCTCCAATGCCTCTAACTACCTCATTTTTTTTTTTTTTGTGAAAAGAGGGGGGGAGATGTGTGGGTGATAGCTAGGGACAGGCGCTCGGAAGATTACGTGATGTCACGGGAAGATAAGGACCCTCCCCCCGTCCCTTCGGTGGTGGCCCCTCCTAGCCCCATTAGCTTCCCACCAACCACTGACCTTTAGATCCTTTGCCCTCCCACTGACATAGTAGAAGACCCTTTAGACTATTTAACCCCATGTGTAATACAATAAACTGCCATTTGCCGTCCACCACATTGGTGTCAGCGTGTCAGTGGCCCGAGTAGCTCGAGGACGTCGAGCTGCCGTGCTGACTCTTTGAAACCAGGTCGCCATTGCCTCATATCGAAGGCAACACATCCCTTATATTCCATCTGCTGGTATAAATGGTTTCTGTTTCTGGATTGAGCAGGAAATCTTATTTTGTCCTCCAAATCCATATGAATCCAATATTCAGAAATTAAATACTCATGTCTTAAAAGATACATAGGGCTTTTTAGGGTCAAAATTGGTGGACTATACTCTCAAGAAATCAATAGCATAGATAGTAACACAAAGCAAAGAGAACCTCCTTTTGAATGTGATTTAACAACAAAGTTAATTTTAGATTCAGTTCTTCATTGATTTTCTATCTGTAAAAGAAAGTCCATTGATCTCAATTTTCAAAGAAAATGTAAAATACCATGACCAATCCAGTGCAATATTTGTGTCTGGAAAACCCACTAAAAGCCATACAAATCTGTAAAATTAGTTACTTCCAACAGAAAAGAAAGATTTGAGTAATGATGGATGAGTTGCTTCTCTTTAACATTTTAACGAGAAACACACATTCCCATTAATTTTAATAAGAGCAAGTGCAGTTCATAATAGGATACAAATCTTCAGAGAATTCTCTAGCTTTTACTATAAAAAGGCACTTGGTCTAGGTAGCACAGCCATAATTTTGCCTTGTAGCTCTGTATCTGATCAATTGCTCTATTTTAGAAAAAATTTTTAGTGTCAATGAGCTGAATGCTATTGATTGGGCAGACAATTAGAAAGCCAAACCCTAATGTGACTAAGGTGCTATTGATTTTCCAAAATAGTATTCAAACAATTAGTAACTTAGAGAACAGATTTGAGGGCAGAGTCTTCGGTGTAACAAGGGTAAAAATCTAGATTCAAAGGATTATTTGTTGCTGCTCTTCAAGGGAAAGGATTGGGAAGAACCACAAGTATCAACAAAGCCAAATTATGAACATTTTAGCAACTGGCATAAAAATCAAGTACAATTTCTAGTGCAGTTTGTGATATCTTAGCAAATATAACATTTTAAAAACCTTGAACCTTACTAACTACTCTTATGAAAGGAAATATTGCAGAATAGCTTGGAATACATAGTTTATTTGTAGTTCCTTATTGTTACAGTAAAAGAGGAAAATAATCACAAATATTTGATTTGAGTGCCTGAAAAAAGATTGAAAAAATTACATCATAGCTGTAATCTTCTGGGTTTTGGTTTGGGTATTTAAAATCAATTTTCCAGAATTATGGAGCCTAAAACATATTGAAAATAGAAAACAAAAAACTTCTAAATCATATTGAGAACAGAAAATAAGATAAAGAGAATATAAGGAAGATTATAGTGCTGAAAAAGAAAAAAATACTCTTAAAAACTCTCTACATTAATAAAGTTCAATTTTTTAAAAAAAGCCTGTATCAGCTTTAAATTAAAATAGTTACATTGGAATCAAAGAATGAAAACAAGTAGTTTTATAATGAAATCAATAGATTTATTTCTAAATATTCTGACACAAGTGTCTAGTTTTATTTTCAACATTTACTTGGAAGCTCAGCTTTGAAAGTGCTTATGACATAGAAAACCTTTTCAAATGCCTCTTTGATTTTTTGCCAAAAACTTTCAATCTCCATGTTTCCTTGTCCCTAGATTTTGGACTTTGATGATCACTCTTAATTACCTGAAAAAAAAAAATGTGTGTTCTGTTCAACCTCTTGGATAAATGATAAACTGATTACAATAGGTTAAGCAGGTTGTCTTGGTTTGAAAGACAGATATCTGCTAGGAAGGGGCAGGACCTCCCTAGAGATGGAGAATTCAAATCCCCTCCCTCCAAATTATTCCAATTAAAAGGAAAATTAAAGGAGCTTTCAGGCAGAGGTATGGGGGTAGGAATAACAGTTCTTTACTAGTATATATGACAAAACGACAAACAAACAACAACTACAGCATCAATAATAAACAGAACCAAGAACCTTGAGGGCTTTCTTTTACAAAAGCCCAGAGCAGTTTGATCTGGGTGCCCCTGCAGGACTCCGAGAGGCCGAACTGGAAGGAAGGAAAAGTCCCGGGCTGGTGGATGAGATGAGGAGCTCTGCGCTGGCAGCTGGAACAGCAGGGGTGTCCCGGAGGGCTGGGCAGTGCAGGGCTACAGAGTAGCAGGAGAGCCTCAAAGGTCCGAAGAAGCAGCGGCGGTGGGGGGAGAGGCTGGAGAAAAGCGAGTTCAGGATTCCCGGGTACACAGCAGATGACGATAGATTTTCCCAGGACGAGGCAGAGGCAGAGGGCAGCCTGACCGTCCTCCTCGGCGCTGAGAGCAAGAGTGCCTCCCCCTCCCCCAGATCTGTCTTTTTGCCTTTCCCCAAAGCTAATCATCTCTCCCGTCTGAGGGACACTCCCAGGGACTCAAAAACAATAGGTGTAGCTTCGTGCTGCTATATCCCTCAAGCACTCTTTTTGTTCTGACTAAGTAGTCATTAAGGCTTCTTGGAAACTTATGGGAAAAAATTCCGTGAGAAGAGGAAAAAAAACAAAACCAAATCTAACCCCCAACACAGGTCTATGATTAAATGCTTAAAACAAACAAAATCTTCTCAGTATATGAAGTAGCGTTGGATCAACAATCAGATCACTGATCACTATCTCAGACTCCAGAGCTCTAGCTTTTTGCCAAAGTGCCTGGTTTTTCCTGTGGTTCTTATCCATGCAGCTTTTTCAGTACTTTCACTTGACCTGACTCACATTTTTTTCATTACAGATTTACACGCAGTTGAGGCATATCACCAGTTAAGTTCTACATGTCCTCATGTCTTCTTTTTTTTTTTTTTTTTTGTGTGTGTGTATGTGTGTGGTTTTTGTTTGTTTTGTTTTTGTTTATGTTGCAACTCTGATTTCCACCGGCTTTTAAAGGCTCATTAGTATGGAGGGGATCAGCCTGATCACAGAACCTTTCCACATCTCTCCCTCACGTAGGAGTACTCTTCCATGGTTACAGGGAGTTCTTCCAATGAAAAATGGTGACCAGCAAACTGCTAAACACTTAGCTCAACCAACAATTTCAGGACTGTGAAGAAATAGTAGTATAACATTTGTACATGGGTCAGATGACATAAACGAGTAAAGTGAGTTACTGTTTTTTATTTAGGGTAATGACATTCTATCAATTTTTTATTGTTGTATGATGTATGAGATGGCTGTATTCCAGAGAATACTAACTGGTCATATAACCATAGCAATGACAGCAGTATACCTGGAACTGCACGAGCCTTACATTTCTCTCATATGGTATTAACAAACCTTTGCTGTGCTCTCTACATTCATACAAAGACTATAAAATGCTCTTTGTTGTCCTAAAATTTTGGAACCTACGAGTGGACTCCAGTCTGCAATGCATGCTGCTAAGACCAGCCAGGTAAGGCTTTCTCCTTCACATCAGCATTGCTGCCAAACTGCATGAACTTTAGAACAAATGAAAGGTACCCAGGGTTGTTTGTTTCTCTGTAGGCACACATTTGCAGCAGCCAGGAACAGATTCTCTCCACACAGACCTAAAAGCTGGCGAAGTGCTGGCTTGTGACTACGCGCTTTACTATGTAGCAGTAATTTTTTTATCACACATTGGTAACTTCTAGTCCAGAACAAAGAACTTAAACTAAAGGGTAATTACAGAATTTGGATGTTCCATAAAAAATAATTAATTTAGTGCAGGAGGTTATATTACTGCCTGTTCAGTTCTATTTTTAGGTGTTGAGATCTTCCTAGACATATGGATGCAGTTACAGGATCCTTAATGGAGGAAATTTTAAGGGACTGTGTTTGAGATCCTGCAGTGAGAACAGTCATTCTAAATTACCTTGACTGCCTCAAATCCTGTGCCAGTGAAAAAAAGACCAATATTTAGAAATCAATATGAGTTTAAAACACAGGATGGAAGGAGGAATCACATTTATTTCTTCCACATGTGTGAAATGAACAAAGATCTTAAGTAGCTGGAAGAGCTTTTAAGATATGAAAGGAAATCAGAACTATAATACTTAAAAGCCAGATGTTATGCCTTTGCATTTCTAGTGCAAGAATTTAATTTTTTAGTATGTAGAAATTAAATAGTTCAGCATGGCAAGGGGGAACAAGTTTATTAGAGAAATACAGCATGAATAAAATGGTGTACACTACTGGAAACAGCTGTTGAAATACTGCCAAATGGTGAATATTAAAATGAATGCTGAAATATTACAGGCAACAAAATATCATGTCACTTTTATAGTAAAGTACTTTCAAAAAAGATAAAAAGTACTGGAAAGTTAAGAAGTGTGGTACCTGGTAACTTCTGTTACTATGCTCTGTGTGCAGGAATTGGCAAGAGGATTCCATGAGGTCAATAATGCTCAGTCTAGGGTTAAACACTGGAAGTACCTTTTCCTTCGCTTAGAACAGCATTCATATATATACACAGCAAGATGTATCACCTTTTGGGAAGTTCACGTGGTGCTTTTGGCTGGGACAATAAATTTTCTTCACAGCAGCTAGTATGAGGCTGTGTTTCACACTTGGAAACTTGTGTTCCACACGCTGGAAACACTATGTGTGGTAACACGTGTATTTAGTATGTGTATAGTTGGTTAATGCTGAGGAGTGCTTACAAGGAGTCAAAGCCTTCTCTGTTGCTTGTGGCTGCTTGGCTTCCTGACTCTCACCATTAGTAGCCTGTGGGTCCACAAGGAGTTGGGACGAGACACAGCTAGGACAACTGACCCCAACTGACCACAGGGACATTCCCTATCTTGTGGTGCCATGCTCAGCATATAAATCTGGCTGAAGCAGAAAGAAGGGAGGATATTTGGAGTGATGGTGTTTGTCTTGCCCAGTCACCATTAAGTGTGATGGGGCCCTGCTTTCCTGGAGATGGCTGAACACCTGCCTGCACATGGGAAACAGTGAATTAATTACTTGTTTTGCTTTGCTTATGTGTGGCTTTCCCTATTAAACTGGTTTATTATTTATCTCAACCCACATTTTTCCTGGCTTTTAATCTTCCAGTTCTCTCCCTGATCTTACTGGTGGGGCAGAGAGTGAGTGGCTGCCTGGAGCTTGGTGGCTGGCTGGGATTAAACCATGAGAACGCTATAAAGCTTAAGCCACAGCACAATTTTTCTGTTTTATGTACTTGATATACGGCATGGTATGTGTCTGTTGTTCTTGAAGATTAAGATTACGTGTAGCAGTCATTGATTTTCTCCACTGCAGCCCAGCTGTTATTCTAACTACCCCAAACTGATATACCTTTCTGTAAATTCTGACATGTGGAAGACATCTTTTTCCTTTTGCCTTATGTTCATCACCAAAATCTTAGAATTACAGGTTACTAAATAATTTTGTGGGTTGAACTAACAGCTATTGTTTTTTTTTAAGGTACGAATCATAACTGGAAAATGTCCCACAGCTTTTACATTGAAAAAAAATCTGCACTTATTGTTTGGTTTATGAGACTGTATTTAGAAAATGCTGGGAAAACCAATACCAGTACTTGTGAATATGTGTCCATTTCTGATTCAAGTTGATGGAAAATTTCAGGAGAATCGTACAAGATGAACTTGGCATTAAAGTAATGCAAGATTTGTTTTTGTCTCTGCTTAGTTGCTTGTGAGAGTGGAACGCTTGTGTCCATCAGGATTCTGCAAAACTAATTGGAACTAAGTATATGCTCAGTCCTTTTTGATTAAGGCATCTTTTACAGAGGGGACACTGTCAGAGCAGAACATCAGCCCTCTGTACTGTCCTAAGAATGCATCACTTTTGATGTTAGAGAAGTTGAGATTAATTGCTGGAAGAGAGAACTGCTGAAGGTGAATCTGTACTGCACAGGGTGTGCAAGCAGTTACACATTTCTGTGAATGAACGACAGTGACTACAGTGAGTTCCCGAGGCCTGCTCTATATACCAGCACACTGCAGAATACTTAGCATGAGAACAGGGCAATTATCAATGGAACTAAATTGCAAGATCACAGTTAAATGTCACCAAGATCTTTCTTAATAGGATTGTTATAAATGCCAATACAGTAGTCCAATTAAAAATATAATTTTGGTTTATTAAAAAGGATCGAATTACAGAATGTCAACAAACCCCCCCACCAGCAGAGTTACGTTGATGACTGACCCGGGGAATCGTCAAGGGCGAACAGGGACGCAGTACCTGGCACACTGGCATTCCCCCTGAGTTCACAAACTGGCCTTGTTCGGGGCTCAGATTTTATACACTTTATTCCGCCTCTGGCACAAGATTTCCCCATAGTCCTTTTGTTTCCAGGGTTGGTTATTCGAATTCATAGTCGTCTCGGCCAGCTGAAAGGAGTTTCCCCCTCTGTTGCAAGGTGTCAATTTCTGGTTTCCCGTGGGTGAACGGGAGATTTTGACGATGATGGCTCTGCCGCCCATGGGGGAAGGACTGATTGCGTATCTTAATGTGTCCTTCTTTCTGATGCCAAAGAGAAGGCCAGGATTTCCCGTAAATTCTTTGTCTCTTTTCTAAATGGAAATTCCAGGGTGGTGCCTGCCTCAGTGAATTCCAAGGCAGGCTGAAACTAAGGTTACATTCTTATATAACATATATATATAGTGGTTTTTATAATTTCTAACATACCATAACCCATAAGAACACAAATTAACATCCCATATTTTTCACAGGACTAACAGCACAGATTGCCTATGGAGGATTTTTGGCAAAAGTAATTAAATGTCTACTGAAACAAGGAAATGAAGCTTCAGCAAAGCACTTCTGAAAGTTTCTGGAAGCTATAGTCCTTCTAATTCTTTTTTCTACAAGAACTTCTAGAATGTTCTGGAATGTACTGACTATACCTAAAAAGTTATTTAAACAAGCAATACTCCAAGATCTGTCAGAACCTCCAACACTTATCCTTAGCATCCTCTCTCCTCCATATTTATGACTGTAAAACAAGTTAACAAACTTTTAAAGTTGTTTTTATGTATTAAAATATAAACGACGTAAAACTTTTACATAAAGCCTTAGATTCTCAATGGCCTAAACAATACTCAAATGACAAAGTTTTTAAAATGCTACTCTCCTGACTGGAGAACTAGAAAAGAGCGTAAAGATCTTTTCTTTCGCACGAGTGTTGGCACAAAGTCTTTTGTATACCATTTATAAGTATTTTTTTTGCTAATAATTACGTGGCAGCTCTTGCAGACATCAAGTGAAAGCAGGCTTCTGATTTCCCAGCTTCCTGCACGGACACACAGGACAGGGAATGCAGTGTGACGGGCAGGGTAACCTCATCCACGTGTGGCAGCTGCCAACCCCAGGAGCCACAACGTGGGCACTGCATTTCTGTGAAACGGCCAGGCGCCACCCGCCCGGCGGCGAAGGCTGCTGGCATCTGGGGGCTGTCACCAACAGTGGATGGAGGAGCGCTGCGGTTCCAGGCGCCCCGCGGCTGCGGTCTGACACTGACTCAGCTGCCGCTGGGCACAGAGCAATCCCTGGAGCCCAGCCCTTCACATATTAAGCAGGTACCTTTGTCCCTACAAGGAGAGGCTTGAGGCGGGAGGGGCGCAGCTGAGCCGGGCCGGGCGCGCAGCGGCCTCCTCTGAGGCCGATCCCTGAGTTATGAAAGGAGCAGCAGAGCCGCGGCCCGGGCGCCTCCCACCGGGCCCCTCCGCACGCCGCCGCCAGCGCGGCCCCGCCCCCGCGCTGCCCCGCCCCGCCTCGCCGTCATTGGCTGTCGGGTCTGCCCACCATCAAGCCCCGCCCCCGCACCGACCTGACGTTGTCTTCCCGCCCGCCGAGTGGCCGGCGCGCCCTGTCAATCACCCGCGCCAGCGGCGCGCTGCGCGTCCCGCCCGCCCGGGAGCCAGTGCCGCGGTGGGAAGGGGCGGGCGCTGGGGGCCGGCAGCGCTTCCCCTCCGCCTCGGAGTGCCGCCCCGCCCGGCCCCGCTTCGGAGCCGCGCGCCAGGGGCGGGGCGGGTCGGAAAGCAGTGCCCGGAGGTGAAGGGCTGAACGCCGGGCCTGTGCCCCGCTCCCCTGGGCTCCCCGGTAGGTTGCTGTCCCCAGCTGCCGCTCGGAGCGGCGGCTCTTGCGGCGGTCGTAGCTGTCGAAGCACCTCCGTGGGCCGAGGCCTTGGACTGCCTTCCTCCTCTTTTCCCTGGCGGCTGCGGGGCGTGCGGGGCCGCAGAGCCCCCTGCGAACGCGGCGGCGACCAGGGCGGCCGCCCGGGCCAGGGGAGGGACAGCCGGCAGCCTGCGGGGAGCCGGGCGGAGCGCACGCCGGGAGCCGCGGGCGCTGGCGCTGCCGGCGGGGACGGGCCGGCGCCGGGAGGGCCCGTCGCCTCCCTGTGGCTGCGCTCCCGGGTGGCAGAAGCCGTCGCTGTGAGACCTCGGAGTGCCCTCTCCTGCAGGGGTTGCTTGCGGCGGTGGGGTTCCCTGTCTGGCCGGTGCTTCTGGCGGTGCTTGGTCCGACCGAGCACCAAGCTGGGTTTGTAGTAACAAATAAATTTGTTTTTCTGGTCTTTGGATGCAGGTTACTGGAGTGCGATTGTGCTAGGTTGGCAGATTAGCGGATTAGAGGCAAACTGAGCTGCCAGTGCTCTTTTTTTTTATTACCTTTAACTTTGCTTTTTAGGGAGTTATTTATAGGCGCGCTCTGAATGTAGTGGTTTTAAGTTTGATTAATTAAAATCTCTAAAAGTGATATTTCAGTGATTCACCATGAAACTCGGACAGACCTTGTTTTCAAGCATTCTTGTTCATTTTACTGGTACACCCTTAGTGAGTGGTGAAGTTGCATTGTGTAAAAAGAAATTGGAATATAATCGAAGATTCTTTTCTTGCTGAATTTTGTAGCTAAGGTCATTTGTAACTGCATACATAATTAGAAATAGATACTGTGCATGTCCTTAAGCATGATTATAAGTAAAGCACACTGTTAAGCATATTAAGCCTTGTTGCCTGGGTTATGACTGCTTGTAAGGATAAACAACTTACCTGCTCTTTAGACTCACACTTCTGAACCCACTTGTCTAATGAATACATTTTATCCCGAGCTGCATTGGGATATTAAAATCCAAGATGGTAGTAATTCAATTTTGCTTTAATAGGAAAAGATGAGTTAGAAGTTTCTGTGCTAACTATATTTTAGGACATGTCCTCTCTGGACCTCAATATCAGTTTGTCAATTCTTTTTAATTGAGACATTTCAACAGTTAAACAGTATTTGCAATGGAAAAAAGTGGTATTTTGTTGTGCGGGCCTGAAATGGAGATATTACCTGGCAAACAGTGGACTATTTACATCAGCTGAGAATGACTTCCAGCTAATGAAATTAATCTTTCTCTTTTGCCACTCTGCATCAAATAGATGTATTGGTTTATAAAATGTTAATGAATTTCAGAATCTAGAGTACTAGTTCTTATGCATCACATTTCTGTAGAGCTTTTTTTCTTCTGTGTGTTCAAGATAAATATATTCAAGATTAGTTAAGAGAATTAATGTGTGACAGGCCATGTCTTAACCCTTCTGAGGTTGTTCTCCCCCTAAAGACAAGATTAACTGAATCTATGAAAAGTTTTTCCCTTGTCCAGCTCTTTTATGTACAAGTAACAAGACTGAATTTACATCCTGTTGCGATTTTTCAGTTTTTAATAGTCTCATAATTAATTTCATTATTAAAGCTCATGCATTGTATCAAATTTTAGTGTCTCTACTCTATCTACAAAGTGTGTCCTATAGAAATAGAGTTGTTCTTGGTTCACTGGTTACTGTGCTAAGTGGTTCTGTGATTAGAAGTATCAAAGTTACATATATTTCTAACATTTTTATTCTTGTCTTGAATATTTGTTTAAAAAGGATTAGAAAGTCTTCTGGTGTTTAAGAATAATTTAGTTATGCCTTTGAGACAACAATAAATGGAACATGAGGAACAGGGAAGCGGCAGTGGTTCTCCAATATCTTCTAATTACAAAAAAGAACTTGCTAAAGAACAGGGTACTTATCAGCTGTGTTAACTGTCTTTATCTAACTTTTCTCCAGCTGAACATTTTTTTCAGTCTGTTGTAAACAAAACATAGTTAAGTCTTGTTCCTCAGGCTTTTCTTTTTGCTTTTTTGGTGGGTTTTTTTTTGGATGTTGTACGTAAAAGTAATAATGTAATTAAAAACACACACAAACCACAGGAATAACAAAGTTGTAATGAAGTTTGACATTCCTTCACAGTTTAAGCTCACTGATGCTACTGCAAACTAATGTCAAGGGCTCTCAGTCAACCCTTAATACCTCATCTGAGGTTGTATGAACAAAATACTGAACAATGCCTAAGGGAAGAGTGGGACAATCCTTTTCAGCTATGGTCTGTGTTTAAAGGGTCTAAAACTGACAGTGATACTTGAGAGTCATTTAATAATGTAAATGGAATGGTATGTTTCCAATGTACACTGGGCCTTTAACATTCTTTCAAAAACGTTTTGAGACTTCTGTGTAATTTGTTTCCCTGATCTATTAAAAGGTAAAAAAGTAACTTTGAAGTAATTATTGTTTTTTTTTTTTTTCATGCTGTGCAGGCATTTTAATGCTTCCTCAGTGCTGCTGCTGCAGAACCAGTGCAATGAGATCAAACCTGGTGCTGCTGTGCTTGTTTTTCTAAGTGTAATTCTGAGTAGCCTCCTACACATTGTCACTGGAGTTCTGGAGGTTTGTAAGCTATGTCTGAAACAGCTGAAGAAAATCGTGTGTGTTTAAGCTAAATAGTTGCTTAAATAAAAGCAGACTAGTGAGAAGGTAGTTATAACCTAGGGTGATGATCACAGATAAAGACAGTGACTGGGAACATCTGTCCCTGTGATCTTAGGCAAGCCACTCATAATTTGGTGTCTCCTCTTTGGCATAGGGAGGGTGTAGAAGAGGAGATATCACACACTGATCCATGCTGTGGAATTGGTTTGAATTGTGATTACTTAGGGAGTTTTCTGAAAGCAGTACTTTCAGAGGAAGTTCTGAAATTCTTAGAAGTAAAGTATGCAATAATTTATTTTGATGAGATTTAGCTCACCTGTGTTATTTAGTTCTAGTGTTTTATAGATCATATAGTCAAACCCTTAAATTTAAGATTTCTTTCTAAAAAAGGGGGGCAGAGAATATTCATATATTAAATTACATATATGTTAAAATATAAATATTTGTGGTAAATACATAATATTAAATATACAACAATTTTAGAATATAAAACAGTTGTGTTTATCAGTGCATTCTTGGAGGATGTTTATTGAACTGTGTGTTCCTTATCTTTTACAGAGAACATTTTTAACATCTATGCTTCCTTCTCTTCACCACCTCCTTTATCTGGTGTTTTTGACTTTGTGAAGGAAACCTTTTAAATTTAAGATAGATTAGAATCCCCATTTGGCTGTTCAAAAAGGGTATTTAGTACAAAATAAGTATACTCTGTAGGTATGAAAAGCTGAAACAGTTCTTTTGCCATTTGTGTCGGGTGCTTGTGCTGTAGAGCTAGGAATGGGAGGAGACATACTGATCAATCAGAACTGTCTTTGCCCAAATGTTTACTCAGGTAACTGTAGGTCACAGAATGCCATGACACACACACAAGTAAGATTTGCATATTCAAGTAAGTTCATTACTTTATTTCACTTTGTGTGTAACATCATTAATATGACTACAGCAGTTTTCTCTTATGCTTTAGGATCTTCTCTGTAAGCTTACTAGCCAGCTTAGCTTTTAACATACCAAGACTTTGTAATAACTGTTACTTAGTAATTTAATGTCATTAAATTACTAAGTTAAGTAAATTTAATGTCATTTTCCTAGAAGTAAATTTATTTTCCACCAGATTTCCTGGGTAGTAATTTATACTCTTCATCAGCCATATGTTTCAATGATGTTATTTTTGATTGACACAGGATGTGGACCACAACAGTGGAGGATGAAGTCCTTCTCAGTAGGCAAAAAACCCAGAGGTTTTATGACAAGTGGAGCCTAGATTTCAGTTTGAAGTATGTGGTTTGTCACTTCTTGTACTCTCTGCAATTATTCATTGAATAATTTGAGAGGTGCCATGCTCTTTATTCAATAAACCCTGTGCCATAACAGAACGTAGATGGAACAGCAGGAGCAGAGTTGAAGGTGGTGTTTGGGTGGCAGTTTATGTTTGGAGGTCACTGGGGTGTGGTGTCCTTGAAGGGATGTGAAACACCTGTCATGGTGGCTGTGCTGCCAGATGTTGGGAAGGCCCTTCTCTCTAATGTGGAGCATTCTCCTGCTCCATTTCTGGCTGTGCAGTTTTGTAGCTCCACTCTTGCTATCCATCCTGTCTCTTGTATCCTCCGCTGAGTTGATTCAGCTTCTGTTCAGTGGTGAGTTACTGAGTTTGTGAGCTTTCTGTTACTCTGAGTGAGCAGTGGCTTCACTGAGGTGTGGGAGTGCTGAGGCTGGTGAGCAATGGGAGCAGTAGGTAGTGTGCCACATGCAGTAGGAGAAGAACCATTGTATTAACCCATCAAAGTTGTCTAATTGCATTTTGCATATTTCAGACTTAGGTTCTATTGTTCCTTTAAAACTGTTCTTTTTGGTTGAGTTTGTCTTTGAGGTTGAGGTGCTAGATACCTAGTGAATGTTGGATCTGTTAAATTTTTAAAGCTGCGTTGGCTGCATTTTTGTAGAAAATGCTTTGAAAACATGGGCTTCTTGGCAGGTTACCTTAGTGATGCTGGAAGGTGTGATTTAGTCCAGGATAGGACATGTCTGCAGCCTAGAAGAAAGTAGTATCTAAAAACTGTATTGTTACATGTAGAAGAATCCTGTGAGTACGTTTGTGTATTTAAGCACTAAGTATTTTCCATTTTATGTCTTTATATTTGAACTGAAGTGAAGTAGTTAACATGACTGTTAACATCTTTCAACAGCTTTTTAATGTAATGATATAAAACAATCTTTAAAAGTATTCAGTGTTGCTTTAAAGGAGTTCTGCTAGCTTATAATGAAAAACATATTTAATTTCATGTAGTACTGATATTTTTGATGTCAGTTTAAATGTAGATAATGTCCATTAAAATACAGCTTTCTTAAATCTTAAGTAATTGTGCAGTAATCTTGGGGGATGAAGTAATACTATAGAGGCTGAAGTCAGGGACATGATTGCTTTAAGGGTCTTGGGAGACATGTTGCACTTCTAACCTCAGCCACTAGTATTTTCTTAGTTGCACCTTGCCAATGCTTTCTTCTTACTGAACAGAGAAGTTCAGTATAGAATGTCTTTTAGGTTCTGTGAAAGATCACCTCAGTTGGCACTCATTCATTGCTTGCAATGTTCCAGGAGCAAGTTGTTCAGTGTATCAGGCAATTAAAGTTTCTGTGTAACATTTGCTGATGGTAGGCTGAGGCATCTTTAAATTTGGAGAAATAAAACAATGATGAAACTTTAATGTATGATTGACAATAAAGAGAGAGGGCAGAAATGATGAAGCTTGAATTTATGGTTAACAGTAGAGAGGGAGGGCAGAGTTTTTCCAACAGACATGAGGAAGACAGAATAACTAAATTTGCTCTTCAGCTTTTGTCAAACTGGGATAAATGTCTTTGCAGAAATGCTCTTGTCTTTGCTTTTAATTTTTCCAACAGCATTCACTATTCTTTGTTTTCGTGTAGAACATTTTGACACCTTTAAGTAAATTCTGTTGATTGTACTTTGAATTTTCTCCTGAAAAAGAAGGCTAGTTTTTTTTAAGGAAATGGGGTATTTTTGGTCTGCAGCTCTCTCATTTGCTGCCTGTAGAAATGTAGAATTTTTAGCGCAGTTTCAACCAAGCTTGGGTTGTTATGCCTGTGAAGATAAGTTCCCATAAGCTTAATAAAAAACAATTTAGATACTAGATATTTATTAACAATTACCATGGTGAAGGAAGGATATGTTTTGTGTGGTAGTAGCTTGAGAGCTATTCAGCTTGCAACCTGTAGTACTAGGGAAGCAGTAGAACATCTCAGTGTGCAAGAAGGGAACATTTTAATGTGGGAAGAAAGAAGGGGTTTTGTGAAGAAAGAGAGCTGAAGATGTATCAGAGGGTGGCCTGGGAATTCTGTGGAAATGTGGAAGATACCCAGCAAGGTGAAATTACTACACTGGGGCTGTGTGGGTGTTGAACCTAATCTGTAGACAGCTAAGTTTAGTTAACTTTGATGCTTTTGAGGAATGATTCTGTCTTAATCTTCCTAAGTACTACATCAAGAGTTTACTACACACAAGTATCCTCATCATCATGCTGACATTTTCTCATTTTAGTGCTTGAGAATTTTGTTTTGATTTAAAATCAATGTAGTTAAGTAACTGCCATCAAGACCTTGACAAAACAGATGTCAACAGCATCAGGTTATTTTGATCTCAGAACTTTTAATTTACATCAGATGATTTCATATTCAGTGTTGTTTGAATTTGTGTAAAACACTGGGAGACTTGTTTTTTCCTCTAAGTTCCATAGGAGAGTATTGGTTTAAATATGTTTTGTATTACATCACTAATGCTGAATCCAAGATCGTAACTGTGGCTAGTGTTTTTCCTTAAATTTGTGTCACTATGCATCTTAGGCTTTCAATATGAAGATGTCAAGCATGATTCTATTTGGTGTGGTTATCTATACCACTTTATCTATACCATTTTATTCCATATTAAACTTATAATACAAGAAAAAAGCTTTATAGCCTTTTGAAGACTATAGAACTGTACTTTCAATTTAAGAAAATGTTTTAGGTATATATTCCAGTGAAAGCTATGCAAGTGAGAGATTTGCAAGTGTATATTGTAGTAAAATACTTGGAACTGCTGTAGAAGGTACCTATCTAGTTTATGGAGACTTAAGACAGCAGTCTCATTTGATTCTCATGTAGTTTGTTATTGTTAGAAAGCCTTGACAGAATCATAGCTGCAAACCTCAGTCTGGAGACATTTTCCTGTAGTGTGTGTTATCCCTTTCCTCACATGTGGAGTTACTAAATTTCAACATGTCTCCTTGTCTTAAATTCTTGAAGTAGGATCTGACGATGTAATTAAAATAAAGTGACAGGAGGAACTGTGTCAGAGAACTAAAAATACTTTTAATTTTGGAAACTGATCTTCACAATCACTGTGGAATTACAGAGCACATTATGTATTTTAGCCTATGCAAAATCTAACCTGAAAACAGAAATAGTATCTTTTTGACTCTCAGAAATGTTTTGGGTTTTTTTTTCCATGTAGCACTGGGCACTTCACTATGGTACTTAATTTTGTCTTCAGATGTAGTTATGGTGTTAGATGAAATGCAGTACTCTGTGATTTGTTTTCTGATTTTTAGATGTATTAACTTCACAGTTTCTCTGGCCTAGCCTTAGGCTAATCTGAACCTTTCTGTTGTTGAACCTTCTGTTGCTATAATAGTTGAGTGCCATGGTGCAATTATTCATGTAGAAAATTGAAGCTGCCATTATGTAGTATTAGCTAGCTCAGCATTAGCTTTCTGTCAGCTGTAGACAATGTAGCCCATATAAGTCTGTATGGTTGTGGTGGTGGAAGAGTGGAGAAACAAATGATTGAAATATTGCTTAACCATCAGTTTTGTCCTTTCTGTGCTCTTTTTAGTAAATCAGTTTTAATAGTGGCATTATTAGACTTCTAAAAATGCTTCCTTGTGCTATGGCTCTCCTTTGTGAAAACTGACTTTCAGCTTTTACTCTGAAATGGTAGTTACATAAAAGTGCAAGAAGGATGCACACACAGAAGTTCTAACCAAGTAACTGCATGCACCTGCATGGAATCCTAAAGTGAACTTGGTAGGATTTTGTGGTGAAACCCTATGATGAACTGTAATTCGTAGATTAGGACAAACTTGCCTTTTAGATGAATGAGAAAATAAAAACGTTTATGTTGTGACCAGAGATAGCCATCTCAGCTGATGTTTGTTTAGAGTTAACAGAGATTAAGAGATTGCTTGGAGATCTTAATTGCTACAGAGTTAGTCCAGGCTGTCATTTGTGGAAAAATTGTATTGAGGGTGACCCCCAGTACTGTACATGTCTTCTGATGTGACAGCATTTTGTCCAGAACTGGCAGTTGGTGGTGCAGAAGGATACATTATTGTTCATTAGGTAATAGACTTCCAAATGACAAAATTAGGTGTACAGAACAAATACGGAATTTTGGATATTGGGAGCCCTCAGATTTGTTCATGTGATTTTAAACTTTGGTACAAGAAAAATTACACTATTTTAACTGGAATAGACTTCTTAAACAAGCTTCAATAAAGATGAGGTAGGTTTTTGGTTAGTTCTTGTACAGATAAGTGGTTGATTCAGTGCATTAGTAAAGCTGTTCCTCTGTTAGATTTTGTGCATTAAAGGAGGACTATATGTGGCCATATGTGGTTTGTTGATGAACTTTCCCTACGGAAATGCCTATATATATGAAAATTGAAATGCTTATTCTAGAATCTCAAATTAATTATTTTTGTTGAAAATAGTGTATGGCAGTTGATATGGTAAGAGAAAAATGCAATTTTTTATTTAATGTATTTACCACTGGAGATGAAAACAAGAAGAACGAGGGCTTGGTTATGTAAATTTTTGTTCATAAGAAAGATGCTTGGATTTGCCATGACACTTTCAATTAGGCTGCTTCTATCTTCTTACATACACACACTCCTTGTCCTAATCTACGAATTCGGTTACCTAAACCCTTGTTTTCTAAGAAAATCATATATATCTGTAAGAGTAAGCAAATACACATCTTAAAACAATCATATTTTTTAGAATTGCTGATAGTTTAACTTGTACATCAAAATGAATAAATTCTGTTCTTGGTTTTGCAAAATTTAGCTGAGTCTAGAATAGGTTGTTATTACAGAAGACAGATGTGGAAAAAGACTGAATGCTGTGAGAACAGTACTGTTGTCTGAGTTTGTAGTATTTGTAGTATGAATTTCAGATTTTCTACGTTTTAAGTATTTCTGAAGGAGTTTTGTTGGGTGGAATCTTGACTTATTTTTTCTGCAGTACAAATATATTTGTAACATTGAAATGATGATTTGAAAGTGAATATGACTGTTCTCCATCTCAGTGGAAGACTGTGGTAGATGAAGTACCCCATAAAAGCTACATGTAATGTTAGATAAAATCTCTTGGAAATCTGTGGCAGAGAAACTTTCTCTGCAGTCTTCTAGAAGATGTGAGGAGAAGCTGTGTTGTTAAATTACTGTCTGCCAAAAATCATGAGCCCTTGCGATTAGAAGTATGTGAACAGAACTTGAGAGGTGAGAAATTGCAGAGGTATGAAAATGCCAGAAGACTGAGTGAATTTAAAATGCCTTGTGCTGAAATCAGGGCTGTTTCTTTATTGTGTTTCATAAAATAATAAAATATCCTGTGTTGGAAGGGTCCCACAAGAATCATTGAAGTTCAGCTTGTGGCCCTGCACAGGGCACCCCGAGTCACACCATGTCCCTGAGAGCATTTTCCAAACATTTCTTGAGTTCTGTCAGGTTAGTACTGTGACCACTCCCCTGGGGAGCCTGTTCCAATGCCCAGCCACCCTCTGGGTGAAGAACTTTTCCTGATATCCAACCTAAACTTCCCCTGACACAACTTCAGGCCATTCCCTCAGGTCCTGTCACTGGTTGTAGCATCTCTCTAGTTCTTCTGTTCACCAGACCTTGCTTCCAGTGGGCATACATCTCACTTTTCTGCCTTGTTTCTGAGAGAAGATTCCTGCTAAGCCAAGCTGTCCTTCTGCCTCCTCTGCATGACTTCTGACAATTTGGAACTGCCTGTTCCTGTGCCCTGAGAGGCAGTGCTTGAAAAATGACCAGACCTGATGGAGCCCATCACCCTCAAAAGCCTTTTCCCAGGGCACCGTACTGGTACTCCAGACATCTTCAAGTGAACTCTTGTCATGTCCAGGACTGAAATTTTGCTATCACTTTTCCTCATTATAACAGAGTTTGTAAACTCAGTTGCTTTGTGGTGACTGTGGCCAAGATGGCCACCAGTCACCACTTCGTTTGTGAGATCCTCCTTGTTAAGAAGTAACAAATCAAGGAGGGCACATTTTGTAGCTGGCTCCATTAGTAGATGTATCATAGGGCTATTCAGATTTAGGACTGTTCTGGACCTATTTGTGCTGCTTGTGTGATGCTCCCAATTAACATCTGACAAGTTGATGTTCCGTTTTGAAGGTGTCCTTTAGCTCCTCAAAGAGTAATTCTCTGGAATTGTTGTCTTGGCGAAGTGGCCTATAGTAGACTCCTATGATTACATCCACATTTCACTTTTTTTTTTTTTTTTTTGGTCTCTTAATCCTTACTCAGAGACTGTCAGCCTGCCATTTCTGGCTTCAGGCTACATTCTAGCCCTTCCAGCTCTCCTGCTCTCCTGCCCTGCCTGTCCCTCCTGGAGAGCTTGTGGCCATCCAGCATGGCACTCCAGTCAAGGGGCTCATCCTACCAGATTTCACTTATTCCGGTGATGGTGCTCATGATGTTGGTGTGAAACATTTGGATGTGATCCACTGTAGCTGACACCTCATGGACCAGTTTAAGGCTCTCGCTAGCACTCAGTTCCTTGAGTTTTGGCATACTATCCAATCGCTTATCACTATCAAACCTGTTGATGTCTCTTTCCTTCTTCTAATCTAGTTTAAGTCTCAATCAATTTTTTATTTTCCTCTGTAGCTCTTTCGTTACTGTATGCTTTTCTTAAAAGTAGAGAAAAATATTAGTATACCGATTCTAGTAGTAATGTATGATTTTGTAATTGCAATGTGAAGGGTAATGCTTATGCTACCTAAGGGAGCAGTTATGGTTGCATGTTTCATTTCATTCGTGGGCAGTGCAATGTTCTATTTATCTACTTTAATGTTCCCATAATCAGTTTATTTAGGAGTAAATCTTGAAAATGAAAGAGGTAGATAGCAAGTTGTTTTTTATAAAGGTGACTTACACATTTGAGTATGAACATTGTCATGACCACACTTTGGAACATGTAAGCATATAATTACAGTGGTGTTCCTGCTGCTCCTGTAGGACCAGGCATTTGAGAAATGTATGAATAAAGAAGATGCTTAAATGAGTTGTTCCTTTATTCTGCCTTATGTAGTGTCCTAGAGAGTTGTTGTTGCTGCAGAATAGGGTTCTTATGTGGCCTATAGTCCTCAGTAGTGTTAACTGGGAGATTTTCAAGCAGAGATTTAGAGAGATGTGTAGATTTATAGCTCTAATCTAGGGATACTTCTGCAGATCTTAGGTGTGTGACTTGTCAGTCAACTGAAACACTGTTGTAATTTTTTCTTTCTTGTCTTCACTGCGTCTCTCCTTACTTTTCACACAGTCTTTTTACAGTGCTTGGGAAATGTAGCAGATTACAACAAGAAAAAGTGAAACCTCTGATAGCTGTTGTTAATTGTGCATGTCAGCTACTCTGAAGTTACTTGCTTTCTTCCAGTCTTGTTTTATTTTTTATTTTCAGTCTATACAGATTATAGGTTTACTTTATAATTGAGATTAATTACTTTTCCATGTAATACCATTTTGACCTTTTCTTTGATAGTTTCTTTTGCCTTCTCTTTCTCTTCATACTTGAACACAGTCATTTAACTCCTGTGATACTGCTTTGTCAACTTGGCTTTGATGGTGTGTTAGCCATTATCGTGATATTTAATCATATATTATTTTGAATTAAGAACAGTTATTTAAATCCTAGCAATATTCCCTGATGCTGGGCTGAAGTTTATGGTTCAAGTGTGCTCATTTGTGTAGGCAGAAATGAAAAAAATGAAAAACAGAAAATCAAGCTGTGAAATGAGGATGACATGTTTTTCAGACAGATTGCCCATAACTATCATATAGCAAGAAAACAATTTTGCAAATTATTTAGAATGCTTACACTGTATGTATTTCTTTTACACTTCAGATGTTGCATACCTTTGAATGATGTCTGTCTTCTGAGCCTTAAAAATTATGTTGAGTCTTTGAGACAAATCTGCTGCATCTTCCTTAACAGTCTAAAAGTGCAGTTGCAAAAACTGTACTTTCATTCTGTATCAGAAATTTTCACATGCTAAGTAATTTCAAATATGACATAAATATATCTCTTTGCCTTTTGATCCTTTTTCTCCAGAATGTGAACATTATGGTGAAGAAAAGATACTGCCATCAACATTATAACACTATCATAGGTAAGCACAATACAAATAAATATAACCACGAAAAGCTTTCTTGTTTTTAAGGTAAGTACATCATAAAATATTGTACAGGAGCTTCAAAATTAAGAAAGTGATAAGTACTAACCTTTTTTTGAGTTAGTTGCAGATTATTTTATTAGGAAAATGTAAGAGAACAGCTGCGTCCTGGAGAAACTTGTGACAGGAATGCTTACATATCTTCCTTTTGATATGTAGTATGGGAAAAATGTGTGGGACTTGTTTGGTGAGCAGGTATCTTTAGAAAAAGGTTCTAATTTCAGTTTATGTATGAAAGCTTACCTATAATGTAACTGGAGTATCTGTTCGTTCAGCCGGAGGAAAGGGGGGGACATAAATTACTGTGTAATAGATTTGTCCATATAATAAGCACATTTCTGGAAATCGGTGTTGTTTGTAATGTATTTGGTACACTAAACATTCTAGGATTGTTTATTGTTAGTTCTTTTTGAAGAATCCAGTAAGATATAGATCATAATTCTTCTTTTCTTTGGTACCTAAAACATTTAGTTGCATTCTGGTGCATCAAATGTGCTGACCTTCATTCTAAGAACTAAATGGTGACCTTGAAGTTCTACTTCAACACACAATGTCACTGCTTCCCACTGAGTCAGTTCCTTTGAGATGCGTGGTTTAGAGGTTGACTTTAGAGTATCTGGTGGTGCTTGAAAATCTGCAATACTGTGTAGTAATGTATCTGTATTTTTCTCTTGAATGCTTCTGTCTAGTACCTTAAAATACCACAGCTTTCATTACTCAGTGCTGAACTACTTTTCTCTGGCATTAAGCATGTCATCTTGGATTGTAATCTGCATTTGTGTTTTTTGATTGCTCTCAGAACAAGCTTTTCATTCCCCCTTCCACAGTATTGTGATCATCTTTCTTTGCCAAACAAATTTCCATGTACTTTATTGTTCAGGTAATAGGTTAATCAGGTCTTGATTAATGATTTTTAAATGTCATCTAGTTATAACTATGTATAATTTAGCAGATGCAACTATTCATGTGACTGTTCATATTATTTGGTATATTTCACTGCTACCTCTTTGATTTTTGAAATTTTATGGTAAGCTGTGATGTGGGTAGCAATTTTACTTTGTGAGAAGTTGGCTTCCAAAATGAAGGTGTCTTCAGCTCAAAGCATTAAAAATAAGCTCCTGGTGGCTACCTTTGAAATGGGCTGTAGCACATGAATACATTTTTCCAGAGGATGTTCTCCGTTACTGCAGTGTATTCCTGACATTGAAGCAAATGTAGGAAAATGATTTTGGACAAGTATTTTAACTCATTGTGGAATTTTGCTGGTGTAGAACGTTCTGAATTCCAGGGTTTTAGATCACTGTCATCAAATAGAAAACAATATCCATTGTCTTATGGCTGAGATTTAAAACCAAAAGCTTTCTTGTGGTCCGTTATTACAGTAGTAAAATAACGTTGTTTTTGCTGAAATCCATGTGGGAATTAGTGTCTAGGCAATGATGGGAGAAGGGGAGCAGGGAAACACATTTATGACAGAAGTATAATAGGGGAGAATCAGTAAATATAGTTTATTTTTAGATTCTAGGAGTTAATGAAAGAACTCAAGTGTCCTTGCCATAAGTTTATAATTTGTGCATCTCAGTAATCACAATTCAGAAAATATATTTCTATAACTTCAGTAACTGTGCAGCTTGAGCATTTGCTTAAAACAACAGATACTATTGGAGGGAAAATATATAAAATGCGGTCTTTTGAAGAGCTAGCATAAGATGAAGTGAGTGTGTCCAAGTGTCAATTTTAAGTGCTTTTATTCAGGAAGAAGTTTTATAGGGCTTTTTTGTTGCTTTTTGAAAAATAACTATTGCTTGAAGTGTTGAAATTTTAGCACACTTGAGTCACACCAATATCTCTTGCTGTTCTATTCTAGAAATAGAGAGAACAGATCTGTAAAGCAAATATAATTAGTTACAGCTTAATTGTGTGATTAGTTGAAGGGAAAGGTAGTTTTGTACAAGGATCTTAGTGTCTTGAGTAACTTTGTTTCTCTTTTACCAGAATTCCTCTAAAGACTAGGAAATACTCCTGGTGTCATGCATTGTGGAAACACGTTTTAACCCCAGATTCCACCGAGGCTTTGTAAACAGGATGAACATGCTGCTGTTGACTGCTTACTGACAGTAACCTGGGCACTTCACTCATGATGTTTTCATTCTCACGTTGTCCAACTGGAATTTGCAGATACTGATTTTAAAAAGAGGAATAAATCAAAGTGGAGTACCGTAAACTTGACATGGAAAATAAAAAGAAAGACAAAGACAAACCAGATGAAAGAATGGCACGGCCTAGTGGGAGATCAGGCCATAATCCACGTGGATCTGGTTCTTCAAATTCTGGAGTGTTAATGGTTGGCCCTAACTTCAGAGTTGGTAAAAAAATTGGATGTGGTAATTTTGGAGAACTACGGTTAGGTAAGATCCTTGTTTCTTTATTTCTGTTTACATTATTCAAGGCCATTTTTATGCAGTCTAGGCAAGAAAATTTCTCTGTGAATACCATGCAGCTCTTCAAACTGCCTTAAAGCTTCAGATGTGCAAGGCATATTGAACCCATCTTTTGTGGCTTTACCCCAGCCAATGCAAGCTTGATGACATGAAGAATCTGTATAGCAGGATACTTTCTGGGACTAAAATGTTTTCTAACTCTGTGCTGTGCTCTCCTAAATTCAGTTGGTTTTCTCTTCCAAGATGCTGGGAGTTACATCATGGTTATTGTAGCAGTCTTTTCTGACTTCCTGAAGCACTTTATTGAGGTATATTTAGGGCTAAATGTATGAGACACCTCCCTATCCTGTAGGTCTGGTAGATCTGTTAGAGATACCATAACTAGGTACTACAGTGTTTTTAATACCAGCGAGCATGGAAATTCCTTAGTTTCTTTTCTGATGTAGTGAGGCTAAACATCGAGTTGCTGTTAAACAGGACAGTGAGAATCCATCTGTAGAGAAAATTTGGGATCATTCAGTTGCTCTAGTTCTCTGCTGAGCAGATGGCTGAAAATCAGATGATGGAGAAAGCATAGACTGAGAAGGACCTATAGAGTTTTTAAGAATTTGGGCAGCAAAGCTGGAAATGTGCTTTTGGAAGACTGTATGTTTAGTTTTGGGGACTTGTATTTCCAGGATGGTCAGCATGATGAGCCAGTGTTATCAAGATGAGTAAGTTCAAGTATATGTTAATAAATACAACTTGACATTTAATGACAAGAATTTATTCTAGTATTGTTAGAAGGCTTGAGTTAAAGTGCTTCATGCATTAAATAGAGGTAGGTTTCTAAGTTAGATATTTGAGAGGATGGTATTGTTTCTGTTGATCTTTGCCTGTGGTAGAACTAATACTCACTGCCCTTCAGACAATATTTGTGATATAGTGCTTGCATAAAGTATATTATGTTCTAATATAGTGCATTCTGGGGGCTGTCAGGATGTAAACAAGCTTAAAAAATTGATACTGTAGAGGGATTAAAGGCAATATTGCTGCAGCTCTGACTTAGAACATTGAATTTTGCAGTGTCAAAGGTACACTTGTTACTACGATTAGATTAATTTTGGCATTTACAGTGTTACATCCACGCCTTTGCAGTCCACAAATCAGGCTGAAAAATCGCTCTTCCTCACTTCTCAAACTTTTGAGTACTGCCTTCAAATCTGTATTTTTGTTTCTAACCTCTCAATGAACTAAATCAAACCAGCAAGATTAATTTTACGTAAAGGCAACTGCAAACTAGTAAAATTAATTTTTTGTCTGTCTGTTATTTTGGTCACAAAGTACAGAGCTGATTAAAAATTAATATCTGAATAACTCATTTACTTGCAGCTATTACAGTGGAACCATGTATTTTATTTTAAATACAATATTAAATTAGTTAAGTCCTATAGTTTAATAGTACTGAAATAAAATAGAACAAGTAAGTAAAAGAAATAGGAGGAAGATTATGGGGCAGTGTGTTGTCCTGCAACAGTCACCAGGACAAGTACAGCTGTTTTATTAAAATGTTTCTCATTTTAATATCTGTGGGTTTTGCTTATGTTCTAGATATTCCAAATACCTCTTTATTGTTTTATGTGAGGTAAGATGTTTTAAATGTAAGTTACTGAAAGCAGGAGTTAATACTGCTGTTATAGATTTTGATTTAATTTTTAAATTTTTGTTTTGCTACAGTAGCAAGTACTTAGTGTGCACCCTTTCTACAAAGACATGTGCAAGCACTTCGTTTTTTATATGCTCTTCTGAAAATGGGAACATATTTTGAGTATGTGTCCTAAGGTTATACCTGAGGAACTTAAAGGAGGAATAAAGTTGTAGAGTGATGAAGTTGTGCTCAAAAGATAAAAATTCAGTCATGTATCAGGAGCTGTTGTTCTTCCACCTGAGAAGAAAGTGGTTCAGTAGTGGCTTGCGGATCAAATCGGAAATTGGCTGTGTCTAGAAAATTACTGTCTGTGATGTTCAATCCTTAGCTTGTAAAGGACTAAATTGGTTTGGATATGGAGCTGTTAATTTTAAGACTCTTTGTTATAGTTAAATTAAACTGATACAGTTAAGATAAACCGATAAGGTAGTAAGAGAGAACTTGTTACTGTGGCAAGTGATGCCTTACTCAATATCGGTTGTGTGTTCATGGAGCGATCAATGGTGGTGTCATATATATGTGTCTGCTGTATTTTAAAGAGACAATTGTCCTGACTCTCCTGACTGGAAAGTTAGTATTCCTCCTGACACCATTTCAGAATTAGCATGTCGTTACAGCTTTTGGAACTCAATATCCAGTTACTTAACTGTAATGGGATTTGTTACTCAGCCTAGGTGATGTATGTAAGAGATAGAGTGAGCAGGGCTCCTGCAGGAGTTTTTGTTAGTGTTTCACAGATTGTAATACCATCCAAAGACACAGAAACAACTTCAAACAAAGTACACTTTTTATCAAAAATGTAACTGCTATTATCATCAGGTAAGAAATAGTTAGGCTGCCTGGATATGCCCTCTAGTCCCTACGTATGTCTTGGAGTATACTTCCTTTTGTGGGTCAGGTTGTGGCATGCTGCTCATATGGATTATGTTTGTTGTTGTGAAACCCCCAGGTAATTTTTTTTTTGTGAAGTTGATCCACTAAGACATGCAAGCTTTTAATGCGTCTTGTGTCAGCTTTAGAAGTGTACTCTATTTTTTAAAAGAATCATTAGCACTTCTGTCTTTGACTATTGGTGTAACTTGGTCAAAGCATGGTTGTGGGTTCAATCCCTATATGGGCCATTCACTTAAGAGCTGGACTCAGTGATCCTTGTGGGTCTCTTCTAAATCAGAATATTCTATGATTCTGTGTAACTGTCTTCACAGGGAACTCTCTAGTCCTGGTCCATGTCTTTTCCCTATTTGATTTTGTTAACAAAACTGAGCAAAACATCGGAAATTCAGACCTGAGTAATACTACTGAGAAAAAAATGAGGATTATTATTAGGAATAATACGCACTAAATGCATTTGAAGATTGTAAAGAAACAAAATATGTTGGAAGTGACAGCTTAATTTATCCGTTATCTGCAATTTTTAAATTATACACCTATAAAACTTAACATTTTAGTCATTGCATACATTTTGAAGTGATGCTTATTGAAAAGTTCTTACTCAGTTACAGAATCCCTTTTAAGGCAGCAGATGCATTTTCCAAGTGATGTAAGCATATCAGTAATGCCATTGTCCTGTCCTTTTAGCTTAGTAAATTGCATAATTGAGGAAAACAATAGTTCTCAATGAATTGTTTACTAGTTAATTATAGTTTTAATTAGTGGATGATGTTTCAAAATTATGGTAATTTAAAAATCAATTTCAAATAGTTTTCAGCAATAATTATGAAAATGTAGAACATTATGTTCTGGTTATTGGGATTTACCAGTTTTCAAGCTTTTTTAGTACATAAAAATATTACAAACTTGGTGAAATATCTGAAACTCTGTGAAATTTCTGCCTCTTACTCTATTCAAGGAAAAGTCCTTTTTAAAATAAGGTATTGAACTATAAACTCACATTGCCAAAGTCACTGCCAGAACACCTAGCACCTTAGATGAGAAATGTTTTGAAGACTTTCTTGATGTTTAAATGGCATTTTCTTTGAATAGAAAAGCCAGTGTCTCACATTCTTCTTTTTTTTTTTTTTTCAAGGAAAAAATTTATACACAAATGACTATGTGGCAATTAAGCTGGTAAGTTAATATTTTTTTAAAGGATTTGGGATGAAAAACTAGTTGGATTTTTCTTTTCAGATGTTAATGGTTTGATTTCTTTAGTTGAAACCTATAATATTTTGTATGATTTCATTGAATTAGATAAAAGCAATTAGTGATAGATGTAATTGTATGGTTTGGGCATATTGAGGGAAACTAGTTTTTAATTGTTGTCACTGTTTTCAGGGCTAAAGCTATGTTTGCAAAGTCAGTGATGGTTTAGTGCTGCTTCAAGGATGTGCTCTGCAGCAGTCATTTTAGTAGATTCTTTTGTTGTCCAGCAAGCAGAGGAACAACAAATTTACTGTGTATCTTAACATCAGATGACTGCAGAGAAACTCCAGAAATTCTTGAGACTGCATGTGTTTTAACGTCCTCATTCCTGCCCCTAAGTATTTCTCACCTCTGACTGCTGGTATTCACACATCACTTTGGTAGACATGTTATATTTGCAATTCTGTGTAATATGTTTTCTTCTCTTGCAAACATGATACTTTTGGATATTTTGTTAATATGTCATTGTTTGGCTTTTTCTCAGTCATCAGAACTGCTTTGGTTACACCATAATTTGCTTTTGGGTTTTTTTAACTTCTTGGTAAACGACTGTTTTCTTAAATGAAGTCTTTCATGATGAAATTCTCTTGGTTACGTTTTATCATTGAAGGACTTGCAGGACTCCAGTTAATTTCTTGTTGCTGCAGTAGCACAGAAATTTTTACAAATCATAGTAAAGTTAAAGGTAAACTGTGGGAACAGAAATGCATGGCTTTAGATAAGAAATCTGAAAAGCATTACAAACATATAAACACCTGAAAAATACTGTGTCACTCTCCTTGCTTTGGAAAATATTTATTTTGGGAGTAGTAAAAGTTTTTAAAACATGCAAGTTTGAAGTTGCTACAGAACCAACATGGTTAAGTATCTCAGTAATTTACTGCTAGTGCTGAAAGAAGTCTGAATATGTAGAGGATTTTTCCATTTGTCCTCTTACATTAGTGGCATGAAAAGCTATAAGGTCTTTGCAATGAAAAACAGATGAAGGACTCCTAATGAAAATCAACACTGGAGCTTGCATTATCATAGTAAGATAAAAATACATTTCTTGGCAGGTAGAATTAGTGTATTCTTTTAGTATGGTTCTCCCTTT
Source organism: Prinia subflava (assembly GCF_021018805.1). NCBI lineage: Eukaryota > Metazoa > Chordata > Aves > Passeriformes > Cisticolidae > Prinia > Prinia subflava. Next base: position 68,225,543 of record NC_086283.1, on the reverse strand, counting down.
CAGTGTGTATTTTAGGTAAATACTTATTTCCAAATTTGAAGGGATTTGGGTCACAAGGTTCAGTCTGCTAAAAGCAGCTGCATCAAACTGTAGGATTTATTTGGATTTTGTAATTTTTTTCTGTTCTTCTCCTATTTGAGACAGTGGCAAGACTTTTTTGTAACAGTTACAGATACAGTGGCATATCATTCTTTTCCTTTTTTAATGTAAGCTTTTATTTTCTCTGGCACTTTTACCTTTGTGCTTTCAGAGCAGTCATTAGGCCTATGCTGAGCCCTTGTTTTGTTATTGTAAATGAGACACTCTTAACTTGCTCTCTGTTTTGCATGTGTTGTAGTTCAAGTTTAGCCTTCCTGAATGGGGTTACTTGAATTAAGTTTGCTACAGTTTAAGCAATTACCCTTGGCAGGCGTGGTTGTTCTAATCTCTCCTGAAGTATCCCAGAATTTGAATTCCACACGGTAGCATTCCACTGTTGACCTACTGTTGTCTTATGAGCAGCAAGACATCTCCTATGCCAGATGTTTTGTGTGTCAGTGGTAACCATATACACTAGTGCAGGAGGAGTGTGTGGGTTTCTCTCAAGTGCAGTGACTGGCTGTGTTTATACAGGAGCTTTCAGGAATGCTTATGATGTTAAAAGTGTTTTTTATAAATGAAGTTTTGACTCAGACTTTTTAATTGTTTTGAATTAATGTTTCCCTTGTGGACAAAATTATGTAAGTGTGTTCCTGTTAAGGTGCATAGGGCAGCTTCAGGACTTGTGAAAAAAATAACTTAAACAATTTTTCTATGTGAGGTCTGAGGGTCATACAGCATATGCATTTTAAAGTATAATGTTTCTATGTAAATGTGTATTTCTTTTGATAAAACAGCTGCAGTTCCGGAATCTTCCTCTTAATCTGTCTTAGTCCATTATTGCCTGTCCTGGTTGGGGACTGTTACAGGTTGACACAGTTCGGTTTTTAGTTAACTGGAAACAGACAGGCAACTATCTGAGTTAATTTTAAAATATTGACATATTGTTGGACCATTGAGGAAGCTAGATGCAACTTTGAGGAATACCCATATAAAATTCTGAGGAAGGGCAAGTCGGACAGGTAACATCGAGCCGGGCACTTCTCTTAGGACGGCCTAGGCTGGCCTGGCCCGGCGCTGCCGCTCCCTTCCCCTTGGGGGGAGTCGGCTCAGGCCTGGCCGTGCCTCTGGGCCCTGGAGCCAGCAGGGCCGGGAGGGAGCGGCAGGAGCAGGGCCCTCATAACACCTCTGGGCTTGGCCCAGGGCAGGAGCTGGGCCCTCATAACACCTCTGGGCTTGGCCCGGGGCAGGAGCTGGCCCCTCATAACACCTCTGGGCTTGGCCCGGGGCAGGATCTGAGCCCTCATAACACCTCTGGGCTTGGCCCAGGGCAGGAGCTGAGCCCTCATAACACCTCTGGGCTTGGCCTGGGGCAGGAGCTGGCCCCTCATTACACCTCTGGGCCCGGCAGCCCACCCCGATCGCTACCGTGGGATGGGCAAGGACCGCCCCTACTCCACCTCCTCCGGTGACTCCCGGGCTGAGAGGGGAAGGGGGGCGGGAAAGCCCAGCCTCGTCAGAGCAGCTGATCACATTGACCACTGCAGAGCTAGGCAGACTTAACGCTTTCTGGGCAACCCGAAGCTTTCAGAACTGCAGCCCTTTGCCTGAGAGAGGAAGGAACACGTAGCCAAACATGATCGAAAGTCAGTGAAAGAACTGATAAAGATTATCGGAAGGAGGGATTGAGGAAGTGGACATTTCTGACTGGACTTCTCTGGATGTAAACCATGGAAACTGAACTAACATACCCCTTCAAATCATGGGACGATATGCATTTAGGAGATGTGCAAATTTGGGTGTAGATTTTGAACAAAGGTGTGTGTGATGGACTAAGTGATGCTGATCTTATGAGATGCTTGAACAGAGATAGAGATAAGTCCTTTGTGCTAGTGAAGAAGTGAGATAATGTCTCTGTTCTTTGAGAAAAAGAATCCTTGTTCCTTTGAGTTGTGTATCTTTAAAAGGTGATCCCCTAATATGCAGAAGTCTAGACCCATGACCCATAAGCAGCCTGAGAAACTGCTAATGGGAGGGGTCACAGAAGCAAAGTTTTTTACAGGGGGGCTGTTGTTTTTTGTGGCAGTTAAAACCCACCAGAAAACTGGTTTTTAGTGGGGAAATTCTATGGGACATCGAGAGACTCCTCTCCCAAAGTGACGAAAAATTATGTTTGAATGGTGAAACTGGTGAAAATGGTAATTTTGTCTCTCTATGTTGGTTGTGGGAAAGTGAACAGTTTGTGGGGAAGGGAGAAGGGTTTTGAAGAGTTCAAATATTCTTTTTTAATTTCAAATTTTTTTTCCTTTTTTCCTTCCTTTAGTGTATATTAGTAAAACTATCTTTGTAACTTTTAAGTTGGGCCTGTTTTGCCTTATTCCCTCCCAAAAGTCTATCTCACAGAAAGAAAAGAGAGTAAGCACAAAAACCATCAAAAATTTAGTGCGTTAGCCGGGAAAAGTCTGAATTAGCAAGCATGAAACTACTACAGAGACTCCAGTTTGAAAGGTCAGAGTAGACTTTTTTAAGAACTATAATGAAACTCTTAAGAACTGGACTTTTACCAGTTCAGTGCTGTGTGGTGGTGTTCATATGTTTCTGCTGGTCTTTTAGTATATACACTGATTTCTTGTGATCAGACGGTTCTTTAGTGATAGATATTTGGTGTGTAAAAGCTCTACCTTTGCTGCTCACCTCTTCTTATTGTTAGATTTACTACTTTTATTACATGACCCAGTACTCGACTTAAATCTCTTATTCACTATTCAGCTTTTCATTCTCCTTCGTTATTTTTCCATTTCCCTTTGACACATTTCTCCACTGTTCAAACTTACCTCCTCTGCAGATGCTTAACCACTACCAAAAGACTAGCTAAAGGAATTTCTGCTTGAGCATGTCATGACCCATCAGTAGGGGCCATGATGTTCATTTTAAAGTCTCATCAAGATTCAACAAAGACACTGGATATGCTTTAGGGAGCTTCTGTGCTTCTTTGTGTGATCACCTTGTTTCCGGCAACCGGCCCACTATTTATACTTAAAAGGTGTTGGCTAGCAAGCCCTTACATTTGGAGACTTCTGCAAGTGCTGAGTAGCAAGCCTGTAATTTTTACAGTACACTTCAATAAAGTCTCAACTCCCTCAGCACACTACTCAAAGGTGAGCGCTCACAAACTACGTTTCCACAACTCCCCACTCCCACCATAAACTTCAGTACAGAGAATGGAATAGAAAATGGTAGCCATGCTTTGTGCAGACAGAGTCTCTCTTTGCCCTCTCCAGAGGGAGAGGAGAAATAAAAGCAGAAAAGGAAGAGAACAAAGAATATCATCAGTCCTTAGATCCTGCCTTGGTCTCGCTGGTCCAGGGCTGGAGTTGTGTCACAGTAAAAGAGAAAGAGAGGTAAAAGAGAGCAGGGGAGCCCAGTCTGCTTCCTTTCACAGTTAACCTGGTGTGGCTGCTTACATGAATGAGATTTTTTGTGCTGTTTTGTTCTTGGATGCATAACCAGCCCTTGGACCCCTCCTCCAGGGAGTGAGTGCAGGGTGAGGAAGTGAGCACAAGTCTCCAGGTGGAGCAGCGAGCTGGCTCAGCACTGCGCTGCTGCACCTCAGCAAGACCCTCTCTTCTAATCACAGCTTTCCTACCAGAACAGTCAAAATGTTAGAGACAAAACATACTTATGGAGGGTCCTCCACACCACCCAGTGGCTCAGACTTTCCTTACTATTGGTTGGGCATATGGTGCATCTTTGGCTGTGGTGATCTCTGTGTATTGGACAGAGGGTTAGAAGAGAGAGGAAACAGAAGACAGTACACAGCTAATCATAGTTGCAAATAAGGTTTATGCTCATCATTAAAACCAGAAATCTGACCAATATTACAATCCTCATTTGTATCAAACACCTTCTCCACCTCATGATTTAAAAACAAAAGAAATCTGGTGTAAAAAGCTTAATTCTTTAAACCAGTTCTTTGGTTGCAGTGTTTGGAATTGTTCAGCAATCTGGTCAGTAGCTTCCTGCATCTTTGCTCAAGCCTCTTTAGTTCAAATTGTAACATTGTGCATGGTGACAGAGCACTCCCATTCAGTGAGGCTCAGCATCCCATGTAATATTTTTTCAGTAATGGGTATGCTAATGCATCCATCTCTGAAGGGTCGAATTGAGCATTGATAGGACACAGGGAAGGAATTCAGACACTGCATTTCCATCTAGCATGGTATTCTAGTGTTAGAAATAAGGTGTTTCATCTGAACTCCTCTAAGCCAACCCCAAAGGGGCTGTATATTTCATCATTCTTCAATTATAAGTGTCAGTAAGATTTAGGATAATTACTTGTGGCTCTGTGGTAGGCTAATTCCTGCCATCAGGTACTACCATCAGATACTACTCTGAAAAATGTACGGGCTGTTGGTCGTATTACAATTGTAGCAAGTACAAGTATATCTGTTCAAAATCCTAATACCAAGTATGAACTGTATTTCAGAGGGGATCTTCAGGTCAAGTGTTACAAGTAGTGAACATCACAGTGTACAAACTTACAGGCAACAGAAAGAATCTTAATTCCTTTCTGTGTGAAGCAGGGCATGGCAAGGCAAGGCCAAAAGCCTTTGCTGTGAGGCCTCCATATTCTTACAAATCCTTGTATGAGCTCCCAGGCTAAGTTGGAGTCTTACTACAATAGTTCTTGTTTAACAGGATGAAGGGAAAAGGATACGTTCTGGGTCACTAGTGCTAGGTACAGATAATAAAACAACAGCAACATGCAGTCAAAAATGCCTGATGTTAACATCAGTCATTGCTTTGTCATAGTTCTTGTAGGAAAAGAAAAAGGAAAAATACGTTGTCCTAAACCAATGGTTGAAGAAAAGGTGCTATCTACTGGTGTGAACACAATGTTCTTTATCATGGGCTTTATTATGGTAGCTATCCATAAATAGCTGCTGAAAGACTTGATTCATTTCTCCAATAGTGAAAAAATCTGCTAGAACTGATTGTTGTGGGCAGTACTTAAGTTTAATTTGGTTCTTGTCTTTCCTTTTGTGAAAGATACAATTGATGCACAGTGGCCTATTCCTGTACCACTGGAGCAGTACAGTGGCTGCCATTGTCTCACTGGATGGTATTGGGCTTGGGTAAATACCTGAACCACTGCATTAAAACTATGTGCTTTTGCCTGTGCCTGGACTAAAAACCTCCCCTGGATTAGTCCAAACCTCCATGTTTGAGGTGGGAATACATAGTGTCTTCCTTCTCATTTAATTTACCCTGCAATAACTGTGAGATTTTTGTTACTGTATACAGCAGTATTTTGTAGCAGTTTGTTGACCCTGTCCATCATCTCTGGTTTCAGTTTTAACTAGTGGTCCAGAATCCAGATTCTACATCCTGCAATTCCTCATGAAAGATTCTCTCATACACATCCTGAAGCTGTGCCTGAAGCCTGCTAGTATGACCGTGCTTGACATCAAAAGCCCCTCTGCCTTCAGCCTCTTTTCCTGCTCACTCTCAGCAGCAAGCAGCACCGTCTCCTGAGGCCTGCTTTCCCTCTCCAGGAAACCTAAACCCCTTGACCAATAGGCAGAACACTGGATGAGGGATCAGGACTCAAAAGGATCATTTACCTGCATGAAAACCTCAGATTCTCAGTATCCCTCAGGCTCCTATTCTGAAGCTTCTTTGTCCTCTATAGCAACTGCTGTCTACACTGCTGTCTTTCCTATAGCCACTTCTCTGGCTTCAGCCTCTTCCACAGCTGCCTTTTTCTCCTTGCCCAGCACTCCTGTGGTCCTCTCCTTCTCCTCATCCTCATGCCTCACTGATTTTGATTCCTTTACTGGGTGAGTCACTCTGTTTCTAAAAATCTAGTAGCCTAATCTTGCCTCTTCATTTCATGTATTAGTTCGTTATCTGAGCACTTGTGTAAGTTCTTGTACTCCCAAGGCCAGCGTCTCATCCCTACCATGGTAACAAACACATCTCTCAGTATTTTCTCCTTCTCTGTAGCCTTGCAGAGCTCCAGGCATAGTAATTGGGTAAGATCTCTCTCTATATTCAGCAAAGATTCCAATTTTGCTCTTTCATTTCTCTTTCTTTCCAGACATCTCTGTAAGTGATTTACCAACCTCAGCCAAATCTCATGGCTGTTTTTATAAAGAGTCAACCAAGACTTGCAAATGTTTTGTGACCAGATTTTGTAGTAATTTGTCTCTATCTTTTGCTATCTAAACATTTTAGTAAAAAATAGTCTGTCTCATCTTATTCTCTGTATGAATATTTTTGTAAAGAGTCAACAGAATTTTATAGAAATGTCCCTTTCTTTTTGGTTTCTATCTGGACATTTTAGTAAGGAGTCATTAATGTTTTTATCCTTTTGTGTTTCCATCAGCATGATATACAATACTCCACATATGAAAATGAATATAGCTCATACTTTCCCATAACGGGAAGGGGTCCATGCTTGGCATTTCCTGGGCTGTCATGTCCTGCTTCTCACTGTTCCTGATGCATCCTGTACCCCAGTCAGAGATGGAGAGATATCTGAGCCCATCCCAGCTAAAAAGAGCTCAAGAGCTGTTCAGTGCCTCTCAGCCTCATGAGAGTCCTGTCTGTGATGCCAATTTGTTGTTACAAGCCATTGGTAGGAGTATGATGTTTGTTGTAAATTCTTACCAGCCTAAACAGCAACAGCAGACCACACGCTGGGGAGCTCTTGTGCTTTATTATACACTTGTTATAACTCTGCACCCCCACTATTACTCTGAAAAGGTGTTGGCTAACAAGTCCTTCATTTTGTATGGTAGGGGGGAAAATATGACAGCTATGCTTTCCCCAGGCAGAGAAAGGGATGAGAGAAATTAAAGTGGAAAAGTGAGAGGGAACAAAGAAGTTCACCCTCTGTAGATTCTTGCAGCTGGTCATGCTACATGGGTGGTCCAGAGCTGGGAAAGAGACAGAAAAAGTGGGTGAGGGGGCCCAATGAATTCACATCCTTTTATAGTGAACCTATTGCAGCCTTTTATGTAAACGAGACTTTTTATCTTATTTTGTTTGCACATCCACAGGCAGCTCTTCGAACCTTTGTCTGGGAAGTCAGTTGTGGGGGGACTGAGCAGGAGCAGGAAGCTGGCTCAGAACAGTGCTACTCCATCTCCATGGGATCCTTTGTTTTGATCACACTTCTCCTGTCATAACAGTCAGAATATTTGAGACAAAACATGCTTATGCTTAGTCCTCCACAGAACTGCTGGAAATGTCTTTGGGTAAAAGATAGGAAGTTACAAAGTAGCTATCACTGCCTTTTAAACTATAATCTTTAATTCACCAATTCACTAGTCCACTCTTAAGATTTGAATTACTGAAACTGTAAGTGAGGGGTGTGTGTGGAAAGAAGGTTGCACTTCGTTTCAAGGGCGTTTGCGTTTTCTCTGGTTTTTGTTTTTAAGGAATACCATGGTCTAGAGTCACACCTTTTCAGAATTCCTCTAGAACATGTTGTAAATCCAAATCTAGTGCAAGTCTGTTTAATAGACTGGTCTTTTCCTTTAATATGAGCCTACCTCTTAAAGATTCTTTTTTCCCCGGAAATGACTTTTGTTTGCTATTGCTTACAAATATGTGAAACGGACACAGAGCATAAAGTGAGATGGGTTCTCACTGAATTACTAAACCCATGAAAAGTAGGTAATAGCTGAATATTTATATTGTGCTTTGGGTTATTAGACTTCTTGAACATTTCTAACCTTACAATTCAAGTAAACTACTTTTTAAAAGCTCCTTTGATGGGAAGTAACTTGAAAATTGAATGATACTTTATTCCTTGTATTTGGGACAAAAATAATCTTAAAAATAATTCATAATGAACTTGAAACAGATTTGACATTTCAGGTGTCTTTGTTGTTTTGTTTGAATTTATAAGAATGCCACAGAAGAAAAAAGAGGGGGTAGAAACCTCTCTGGTAAACTAAGAGCCATTGTTTCTGTCACTCAGGTAACTGGGGCTCAGTAACCTGCACATTAGTTCTTTCCCATGTTCCTTATTCAGAGAGAGATGGTCTTTTGCAGGGAAAAGAATTTATCTGTTTTAATAATGAAGCTTTGAAATAATCAGATGTGAATATAAAAGCAGTGTGGGGAGGGTTGTACACAGAACTTTGCAGATCCCAGAATAATTCTTTCAGGATGCTTGAGTGAAGACCTGGGTTATTTAAATAAAGAAAATACACTGGTTTCTTTTGTTCAGAGGAAAAGTTGGGACTCTGGGATTAACATGATCCCAGATTGAGCAGTTATATATTCTCAGGCTTATTTTTAGATGGTGAAATGTACCAAAATGCTAGTTAAGCCAAAGAACTTACTTGCCATTTTGGTTTTTTATTACTGAATTTTCTTTTTAGACTTGTAGATAACAGTAGTGTATTCTTCACTTGTATGTTATGGTGAAGGCTTACATTTAGCATTCTTTTGTCTTGATCTATCTTCTTCTGTCCTTTCTCATTTATGTGTAGCCATTGCGTACTGCAGAGTGGAATGTGCAGAAATAAAATAATTGTATGTGAAGACATTATTGTACCTTCCCTTTTACAAGTTTTGTTGAACAACATGATGTGTTCCTTCTGCATGTTTAGCATGACAGGAAGATGTCTAAGCCTTCTTACAAAAATAAGGCAATTCCTAAAGGCTGTCATTCAGTAAATGAACTATGAGTACTTATTGCCATATCTTTTTTTTTTACTGAAGAGGATAAATTGTTTCTCTGTTGAACAAGATTTAGCTTTGGCTCTGTGTAGTAGTTTAGTAGATGTATTTGACTGTTTAAGAACATGCCTTCTGGAGATTTATCGGGACTGTTTTTTCTGATGCTGGGACAAGCAGCATTCACGAAAAAGAGGGGGTATATGCTAGAAATTGGAAGCTACTTCATTTACCTAGATTTTTTTTGTCTACCCCTGTAAATTTAATACATATAACCTGTTTTTCAATGGGACCATGTTATAACCATGAGGGTTAAGTTGTTAGTGTACCATCAAATGAGACAAAACTTTATAATTGAACAAAATATAACTTCCTATAAGCCAGTGTCTTGTGTTATTAAAAGCAGCAGACATGCAGAGTTTTTTGAACTAAAATATTTTCTTCTTAGCTGGCAGAACCGTAAGTTTTAATTAGGCATTATGTAGAGTGTGGTGTATTTTGTAACTAATACACTTGTGTACTATAAGCAAACTAATTGCTAAATTTGCGTTGTCTCCTAAAAGGTTAAAATATTTCAAATTCTTCATAGTGGGTTTTGTCATACCTCTGAAAACTGAGTACTAAAGGTTGATAGTTGTGCTGATTTGCTTTGACTTATGTTTACATTAAAGTGTTTTTTTAAGGAGTATCTCTTGTCAATACTTTACCATAAATTTTATTTGTCCTTCTCATAAATTGTAACTAGGCCTTTGGTGGCCCGGTTACTCTTGCTTAGTAATTAATTTTTTGAATAATAAACATTTGCTTATTTTAGAAAGTTCCTGCTCGCTTCTCACTTATTTTGCAAAGAGTACAATGTTCTGTTATGCTGGTTGCTCTGGAGCATAAAAAACATACAGAAAATTCTATTTGTTTTTTGCAGAAACTGTTACATTAGTCCTTTCCTTCTTTACTTTTAAGCATCCACCTTTGGCATCCTGGCAAAATCAACTGCGTAAACGTAAACTGTCAGGGAGTTTGGCAGCAATTGGAAACAGCTAAGTCTTGAAGGGAGGTGGCTTGAGGAGGAAGACTAAATTTCTTATTCTTGCACATTCACTCATAGTTTTTATGCCCTGAATGTGACACTGAGAAACAACACAGGTATATAAACTTGTAGTTTCTGAAGATCATGGTCTGAGGAAAATACGAACACTTCGCCCAGGTGCTATTCCTGAAAATTGATGTTCAGCAGTATCATTTATTGCTTATAACTGTATTAACAGTTACTTAGTGCTGCAGTTCTAGTAGTAACAAAATCAGTTTTCAAATTGTCTCTGATGCTTTGGAAGATCACAGAAGGAATAAGGCTGGAATAGACCTCAGAAAGCATTGAGTACAGCCTCTGACTGAAGACCACCACATCAGCATGTCACTCACTGCTGTGACCAGTCTTTCCTTAAACAGCTCCAGGGATGGCGACTCCACCATCTCCCTGGGCATTAGTCCATTGTCTAAGCACCCTTTCTGTGAAGAAATTCCTCCTAATGAACCTCCTCTGGTGGAGCTTAATCTTAAGTTCATGTTACGTATCACAAGAAACAAGGCATATCTTCTAAAATATGCCCCAGGAAATTACTTCAGGAATCTTGTGCTAAAGAACCTTTTCTTTGCAAAGGCAGATACTCAAGAAATTCGGGGTTCCTTTTAGGCTGCTTAATCTCATGTCACTTTATTTTGTTCTGTGAGACCCTGACACACTGGCATGTTGAACACAGAAATAAGATTTCATTAATGTGCATAAACCACATTCTTTATTTTATTCTGAGGTGTTTTTTGCTTGTTTTGGATTTATAGTTTGGAACAGTGATACTTGATTTCTGCAAAGGTGTTACTATTTGGTGAAAGGTTTTGGTATTTTTTGTTAATATCCTAGGATAAGACTTCATTCTTATAAAGGTACAGCTGTTGAGAATTAGGTGTTTGGAGGATCTTTTCAGTTGTTAAGATGCACTTTGATGCCAGTTTCTGAGAAATGTAGGACATACCATCCATGTGCTTTGGAGAAACATACTATATTTTACCTGTTCCACTGTGTGTTTATTATTGGGTTTGCATGTTGAGCTCTGGTCCAGTGAAGCAATACAAGATGTAAATATCCCTACATGTGCTAGTCTCACCTGAGGGAGGTTTAGTTTTCTTTGTTTCTTAATTGCCAGTCATTTCAGAAGAAATACTCAAACTTTCTTTGTGGCTTGGAAGCAATAGGGCTAGTTTTGTGGGTAGCAGGTTAGTGTATTAGTTTTTAGGCTTTGTTTTAAATGTTGTTTTTGTTTTCAAATCAGGAGCCAATGAAGTCGAGAGCACCACAGCTACATTTGGAATACAGATTCTACAAGCAGCTAGGATCTGGAGGTAAAAAGCAGTGTAATGCATTTTACTGTGATGTAATCCAGGGTCAATTTTTGCTTGAAGTTTCCTGATTTAGAGGTATAAATCTATTTAATAAAGTCTTCCTAACTACTTAAAGCAGAAAAAAGCCCCAGGAGTTAGTAGATTAATGTATGAATTCCAGTATTCTAACATATTTTTTCTACTCTATAAAGTATATCTATGAAGTCTGACTATTTGATAAGTCCTGCCTATGACAGCATTTGTGTGCATACAGGTATACCTTAAACTGAGTAATCTTAGACTGTTCCTAGTACAACTCTTTGAAAAAATATTGTAGATCTCCAATCTGCTCATGTACTAATCACATATTTTGAATTAAAGTTGATGTAATATTTAAATAACTTCATATTCAGTTTTACTTTACTTCACTTTTATTGTTACAGTATACATTGCTGCTTACTAGTTTTAAAACACTTAAATACCTCTAGGAAAAGTTTCAATGCAGTTTAATATTTGAATTTCTTACTTCACTCCCCTTGGTGCTTTTGTACCCAGAAATACTCTTTTGGTGATCGCCTGAATGATCCAACTGTCACCTTTTGTTTTCATAGGTGAGCAATACCTAAAACTCACACATTTTTTTGCCTTTCACAAAACTGCATATAATCAGTTAGGAAGATGTGAAGTTTCTTACCCTAGTAAAGTGAGTACAGATATTCTCTAAATCAACTATAACTTAGGAAAAAGAAATCTTTTGACATCTTTTCCTTAAAATTATTCCTAGAGTAGGTCATGCAATTAACTGTTTTTCCCATTTTTTTACTAATGTAGTAGTTTATTTTATGAGTAGGCTACTAATAGTGGTTTTTTACATATGTGTTCAGGGGCTTTTTAGCAAAGGCAGCCTGGAATTTGTAACAGTGAATTTAGTTGTGCTTGAACTAGAATAAAATCCTACTTAGTATGAAAAGTTGTCTGTGAAAAGAAATAGAAAATGAACATGCCCATGCCGCTTTGATTTTGTTACCTTGAAAATGTGTGTGTGTTGTGATGAATTTTAATACTTTTTAATTACTATTTTCAACTTTTTCTTAAAATTCAGGATCATATGCTCATTGCTGCAGTTACTGGATAGTGTTTCTCAGGTAGCTTTCAAAATTTCATGCTACTCTTTTAAGACTACATCTAGTGAAGCAAAATTTCTAGTATATTCAATTATTATAGACTTTTTTTGCTGCTGTATTATGAATGCTTTGCAACCAGGAATTTTTAGAGATTACTTTTGGCAAAACACAACATTTTCCCGTCCTAAATGGAAAATAAAGTTGCAGATAGGTACTCAAAATCTTGCTGTTTGGAGAAAGCCATCACGGTATGGTGTATGGACGTTTTGTCAGTTGTTATAAATTGCCAGCATAATGCACACTAGCATTGTGAAGTAGTTGATGAGTAGAAGCTGAGATCCTAAGTGCTTAACTAATGGGGAATAACAATTTACAAGTTTGGTGCATTACCTATCTGTGAACATAGAGGTGTAACTGTTTAAAATTGCAAAGGAGCTGTGTAGTGAAGGTAAGAATAAAACTGTAATTTTTAGTTCAGACTGGAAATTAGGCAGTGCTTCTCAGAGGAAGGAATGCTTATACGATTATTTCTTGGGAAAATATCTTGGTGAGTGTAACCATGTTTACCTTTTTATTTACTGAATAAAACTGGGAACTGTGTTTAGTGTATGAAGTCAAGTTGAAGTTATTCTGCTTTCCTTCAGATATCCTTCACTCTTCTTAACCCTAGTTGCTGGTTGCAACAACTTCTTTCTCTGATGCTCTGATGTTGTTGAAGTACTGAAAGGGAAAGTCACCTCTCTGATTCTTTCCATGAGGATGAGGTGACCTTTAGGGTGAAAATGCAAAGATAGAGCTGGTGACTCACTAAGTATCATCAATATTTATGAAGAACTTTTTTATAGACCTCCTTTGTTTTTGCAATAACCTGCTTTCATTAAAAAGTGAAAGCCTCTCCCAGCACAGCTTGAAAGCTCCTTTGTAAGCCTTTCTCAGACACTCCACTTGAGGCTTATTTTAGTGGATTTTGTGCAAAAGGCTCATGATGAAGAAAGTAATTTTCTTGTTCCTATCTACGTAGAAGTTAAAGAGTGCTGATTCCTTATCTTCTGGCAGCAGTCTCTTTTTCTATACTTTTAATAGTTGGGCCCTCAAGCTGAGAAGTTATGTGGGTGGCCTATGATTTGCAGAAAAAAGGTTGTAGTATTATGTAGTTTCTGTTCTCATGTAATCTGTGACAATTGGTTTTAGTTTACTAATTTTTTGTGACATGCATATTTACTGTCAAGGACAGATTTAAGTAATTTTATCTCATGAACAGTTGAAAACATAGTGTTGGAAAGTTGATCCACCAAGTGACAAATTCAGGAAGTAAGTGCTCAGTAAGAAGGAAGTAAACCTCCTATGTAAAACAGGAGATTAAAAAAACCTTAAGGCTGGTCTATCCATATGGACAGTATTGCTTTATGGACAGTGGTTGTACTTTGATCAGAGAGAGAATATATTGAAGGACATGATCTTTAGTATGCAATTTGCAGAGGAGTCTGTCCTGTGAGTTACAATTGTCTGAAGCTTTCCATCTTTTAAGCTTCTAAAAATCCACATTTGTGGGCTTTCTTGCAATGAATTAGTATTTTCCTTAGCTGTTTTTGTTTATTCACACAAACTTGTAGTAATTTGGCTGATACCTTTATAACCATGTGGACTGTGTATTTTGCATTTAATTGTACTAAACTGCACTTCCCCTTGTTCTCCTCATGTTTACATGTATACTTGTGTATTACTACCAAGTGACTACTAAACTGTGGTTTCAGAAGCAATTGATGAAAGGGGAATTGTACTCCCAGTACTCCTTCTCAGTCTTGGAAGCAGAGCCATTATTTTCTGTAAAAAATCCATGATTTTCACAAATAAGAACTACAAATTCTGCAGTTTATGCTACAAATTTGGTTATGCTTAGTGTGAAATAACCTGAAGCTTACGGATAAAATTCTTGTAGGCCCTGTGAAATCCCACTTGACTTGGAGGTGGCAGAAGGAGGAGGGAGAGGCATTAACATGTGCATGAGTAGTTCTAGAATAAAATCAGGTTTTTTTCTGGCAATATGATTCTGAAAGCAAGTAAAGAAAATGTTATTGTGATAACAGATTATTTTACCCTCAAACCTTTTTAACAGAGCATCTTTGTACTTCTCTGATCTTGCAGGCATCCTCAATGAAAAGAGTAATATTTTGAAATTGTATGTTTTCTTGGTATTTCTTTATCTGCAGACAGTATTTGTATAATAAATCTATTTGTTTGATTTATAACACCCTTTTTCTTGCTTTTCTAATGACCTTGTAGCTTTTCTTGGAGGATTTTTTAAATATATGTTTTATTATTAATGATGTCTGCTCTAAGTCATGTTGTTTTATGTCTTAAATGCCATGAAGATGGAAGACGTTCTTGACTGAAAAAAAGATCAGAAGGTTCTTTTATAGTTCTACTCACTGAGAGAACAAGGAGAAAATAGGCATGAAATATGATAGATATGCAGTTTTTGTACACAGAACTTTGGATCTGAGAGTATTAACTCCTTGTATTTAATAACAAGTGATTTTGTTTTGCATGAATAAGAATTGAAGTTTCAAAATTGTATTCCTTTGGAGAGGATCTGCTCATAAAGAAGACCTAACTAACTTTACTCTTAAATATGCTCTTTGAAATGCCTCTGAATGTACAGTAATATGTAGGTGTTTTTCAGGAAAAAAATGCAAAGAATCTTTCTTAAAGAGGAAATACTTCCAGTGCTTTTGGGCTTTTAGAAATGTTTTTACTTCTTTAGGGAAATGGACCTCAAACTTATTGAAAACTACTTTTAAAATTAGTTTAAAGGTGTGGCTTATTTTAGTCTTATCATTATTTGGCTTTCATTTAGTTTTCATATATGAATAGAGATTTTTATGGAAACTGCTTTCTCTTTTCTGTGAGAATTTTGTCATTCAGTAACTGAGGTTTTCCTCAGGAAGTTTGAGATCGTTAGTCAGTATGCAGAAATTTCTAGTTAATTGAATGAGGAACGTATGGATGAAATTTAGAATATCTTTGCTATGGATAAATTTTGTTTAATGTGTATTTTCTTAATATGCAAGTATGAGTTATAAAAAGACCTGCTATACTATTATAAATGCAGTACTCCAAATAAAATGATTGGTGAATTCTTACCTGAAATTGCACTAAGGCTTTTGGAATAAATAGAAAACAGTTTTATATTTTTATTGATTTTTGAGTTCATCTTTTATGCTATCAGCCTTTCTTTGCATGATTAGAAGATCAGGTGTAGGTGTATTTCATGCACTATGCTGTAATTTAACTGACAGATTTTTGCGGTACGATTCAGTTTCCTTTTGCAGAAAGCAGTCTATAAATGAAAGAAATTATGTGTTAAGTGGTGAAGAGCATAAAAACTATTAAGCTTTAATCGTCTGATTTTTCTAACCTCTCTTAATAAAGGGGTCATTATCATAATGACTGGGGGCCTTTACAAGTGAATGAGAACTCTTTTGTTCTTACTTACCTGACAAGTGGAGGAGAAGAATGGCAAGCAGCTTCTGCTGCTTTAAGTGTCTTAATAGAGCTCCTGTTTGTAATGCTGCTGCTAGAACAGACTTACTTAGAACAGTTCTTGTTTATAGCAGCAGTTCTATTTTTTTCATTTGAGGTCATTTTTGAGGTCACAGATCATAAAACAGGTCACAAATCTGTTCATTGGTGGATTATCCTGCTGGTAAAACTACTGTATTAATATTTCAGACAAGGAAGGTACAAGTTAATCAGGTTTTATTTTTCTTAATTTTCATGCATCTGTTCTTTTAGCTGAAATCTAGTCAATACTTCCACTTGAAAAACTGGAACCCTAACACTTCTCTTACAGCGTGACTGCTATTGACCAGTCAATGTACAGGATATGTTTGTCTACAGTGGAGAAAGGTGCTGTATTTGAGAAGGTCATTGCAACTGTGAAATGAGTGCTAGTATTGCATCCTCTACCTGAATCGTTGTGATTTGGTATGAACGTGCATGTGAGGTGCTCTGTATTGCTGTCTAAAAATACAGTTTTCGGTTTTGAGATCATACAAACCTGCCTTTGACACAATGGAATCATAGTACTTGGACAGCTGTAATGACACAGTTACTGTTGGATTAGTGATTCAGGAAGATTCCAGCATGGGCATAATGTGGCTTTAAAAGATACAGAAATCTTACTCTACAGTAAGTGGAGTCTGCTCACCATTTTCTCGTCAAGCTCAGTAGAATATTTATTTTAGCGTTTGGAGCATGTCAGGGTTTGCCAGATTGATAATTACATTTTGGTTTGAGAATGCAGCAAAGTGATTTTGAAATTTCTGATCTTGAGAGGGCCGAGTACCTTAAGGCAAGGACACTTCTCTGTTATGAGGTACCTTATACACAGATGTGAGCTAGTAAGTTAGACGTCACTGCTTACGGTTTTCTTTTTTGTTGGAAACGTGTTTGGTGGGCCGAAGGCCAAGAATGAGGTTCAATACTTCAGTGTTTAGTGTTTTTTCCTCTAGGTAAAGACAAAAACATTTAGGATAAGAAAATGTTTCTTGATTTAATTTCAGTTCAGGCCAGCTTTAGAGATCTGAGTGTTCAGTGACAGCTATTATTTTTTTTTGTTCAGTTCTGTTAAGGGTATGGAATCTGTGAAGCAGAGTTTGCCAGTGAAAGACGAGCTACCTGTTGTATTTAAGATAACTACAGGCGACTTTCACTGTCACTGTGAGCCACTGGGAGAAGGCAGTGGGATCTCAGATTGCTAGTGATACTATCTCTAGTTCATCCCCTGGGCCTTAGCCACCTTGGCTGCCACTGTAGCTTCTGGGAGAAAAGGCAGCCCAGCATAATTTCATTGTGGTGTGTCAGCATCTGTGTTCTGCTGTAAGTCTTCCCAAGACAACAATTTCAGTATAATAATTTCTTAATTTCTTTCTCAGTTGGTACTTTATTATATTGATATTCTATCATACCACGAGGAAGTGTCTCAATAGCAAGTCTCCTTGAGTGTAGTGAGAAACAAAGCATACAGCTAGATTATTGTGTCAGGTGATTATTTTTGTTCATGGATCTTCTAGAAGCAATTCAAAATAACTTATTCTTTTTTTAATAATATTTTGGGATTGATGTCTTGCTGCTATTATAGGATAAGCATTATGAAAGTTATGAAGGTTTGAAGTGAGTTTGAAAAGCAAATTTTGTGAGAATACTCAAATGTGACATGTGCAGCTATATTACTTGAATGTTCCTACTACTTAGGTAAAGCATCAGTAATTTACTGGAGCTTCAGATTTTAGGGTATTATTTGATTTCTAAAACAAGGGTGTTATGTGTCTAATGATCAAGGACAGTGTATATTGAAGACAAGATGTTTAGCTGTAAACTACAGAGTTAGCAAATAAGTCAGTTTGGGTTAGTCATAGTTTACATATCTAAATAACAGTTCATCAGTTCTCACAGATATGTCTGAGTTGTCTCACTTCATATCTTTTCTCTACATCTTGCTAGCCATCATTCACTATAAATGCAAAGTGAGTTTTATTAGTAACTTCACATTAATTGCTTGTAACTATACTTCTAGGTAAGTAGCTGAGAATTTGCTGCTAAACTGATGGCTGTTTCTTTAATTTTAAGTCATGCTGTCCTGCTTTGTTCTGATTTGACTGGCATTATTGTGCTGGGGAATAAAAAATAAGCAATTAGTTGAAGTGGTTTGTAATAAGTATTAAGTAAAAAAGAACAAACATGAAGATGATCTTAGAAAATAAAGCTCTAAGCTTAATTTAAGAGTGTAGTGTTAGAGCACTTAAACTGAATCAAATATTGAATCTCTTGACTGAGTAGGAATCTGTTCATAGGCACGTTTAATCTGTGTACTGATGACTGCTATGGTTGTGTTGTGAGTTGTTTGGGGAAAATTAACTCAGTTTTGAGTTTTTGCAGCTGATATGCTTCCTTTATTAGGAAAGCTGCACAATTATTAATGTAAATACGCTAGTATTTATGTTTATGTGAATAAACAATGATGATAATACCTAATTTATTTTTGAGGTGTGGTTCAACAAAAATTATAAGCATGTTGCTGGCAGTTTTTCTTGTTTTATGCCAATTTACGCATTTAACTCAATGACACATACAGGATTTTCTGAATTTAAAGTAATTTTTTCTCCTAGAATAAGTGGAAGAGATCTGGTAAGAATGGCAGCTAATAGAGAGTTACATGATAAAATTTCTGAGAAAGTAGTTACTGGCCATATGAAGCCTGGTTGTATGTAAAATGTATATTGGTTTTGTATTGTGACATCACACAGATTTCAGAGATTGTGAGGCATACAATAGATAGCTGTAATTGTGGAAGGAATCTTGATAATACAGTTCACTGAACAAAGTGAATGTTAGATAAATTAATATTTGATTTAATAATGATTACAGTAAAATACATCTCTAATTCTGTTTTAGTAATGCAAAGAAGATTTTTTCCTTTGAATTTCTTCTTTTTGCAAACATATATTTGTAAGTAAGAAGTGTAGTCTAAGGTTGCAGTTATATAGTGTCTCATTTTACTTTTAGAATTTTATAGTTCGTGGCTGATCATGATTTCAGTAGCATTAAGTTGGTGTATTTCCAGAGATTGTGTGGCCTTCTGTGTATGCTGCTTTGGCTCAAGCCAGAGCACATTACCATGAGTTTTATGATCACTTCCTTTGAGAGTATTCAAACCAGATTCTGTAGACTAACTAAGGAATACTTGTGTTTATGGCTGTTTGTTGATTTGTATCCTTGACAAGAGTACCAATATGAATGTGCTGTGAAAGACAGTTGTTACTGCAGATCTTCCAACTAGATTTAAGTATTTGGCTTGTGTCCAGGGGGTTGCCACATAGGAAAATTAAGACTGTAGATAAAAGGCAGTCAGGTATAGGAAGCTGAATGCACAGCACCATGATCTGCAAGAGCAGTCTTGTGTATTTTAGTGGCATTTATGTGCCTGAGTTAACAGACTCTAAGCAGTAGGATATAATGCAGATACCATCAG
The DNA here is from genome assembly GCF_021018805.1 of Prinia subflava. Taxonomy (NCBI): domain Eukaryota; kingdom Metazoa; phylum Chordata; class Aves; order Passeriformes; family Cisticolidae; genus Prinia; species Prinia subflava. The sequence continues at coordinate 68,206,241 of NC_086283.1, read as the reverse complement.
TCTGTTTCTTGACTGGTTTAGAGAAAGATCTAAAAGGAAAATGATATTACAAGAAACTGAAAAACACTGGAAAGCTACTTACTAGCTTAATAGCTTTACAAATTTAGATTGTATTGTATAGAGACGTTTTGCCAAAATACAGCTCAGAATTAAGTCAGTGATAGATGAGATTAAATGCAAGTGGAGTTGCCACTGATCTATGGGTTACATATTCCTTTAGCTATCTCTGCTTCCTGTTTATCAAGTTAATTTTTTTTTCCTGAATGAGGACACACACATAACATTGAAGCTATGATGTAATATCTGTGTCGGAGCAAATAGATGGATTTTTTTCCTTAAGCTATAAATGTGTTTTTGTTCTAGTCATGTATATTGCTCTGGATAACTGAACAACATGCAGTCTCAAGCTTAAATCATGTTTAGTGATGAAGTTCTTGAAAAAGACAACGACCAAGATAGTCAATTGTCCCGATGCAGAAATAACTTATTTTCTTTATTTTGGAGAGGTTTGAAAGATACAGTTTAATCTGCTAGTCATGTTTTCTTTATTCTAATATTTTTATCCTTTCATCATTGTAGAGGAAGTCAGATCTGTCAGCTTTAAAAACTTTTTGGACATCATGTACCTAAACATAGTGGACTAATGTGTTTGAGTGAAAATTAAATGTCATAATCCATAAATCCACATAACTGGTTTAGGGGGCTCTCGTTGCCCCCTCTCCCTTCCCGGTGGATAGTCAAGTACTTTTGGAGTGTTTGGACTTGATTTTGGAGACCAGAGGTGTACAGCAATTATGTTTTAGGTGGCTAAATGTTTAGAGTATTTCCTTCTTTTGTTCTGCAGTGGTTTGAGCTAGAGTAATTCAAAATGGAAATAAAACACATCCTCTTAATTGGTAGTAAGTAGTGGAGTATCTTGTCAACAAAATAAGGGTCTCTTAAATTTTTAAAAATCAGAGTTTCTTTGTTTTTAACTTAACCAATACCTCTTAAAGGCTCATGTAATAGAGCTTACATTTATCTCTCTGTAGTGGGAGAAAAAGCTTCATATATATTTTTATCAGTAGCATGTTACTTTCTGTCTTCTGGATGTTTAGAGACATGAGGAAAGAATGTAAGTAGCAGAATGATACTTACTGGTTGCTTTTAAGCAAAAACACTGAGAGTGCTGTGATTAAGAACCAAAGCCCCTAACTTCTAGTACTTTGAACCGTCAATATCAAATTATTTTATCAACATGTGTAATGTTAGACAGGATGTGCCATATGCACTGCAGAAGTTACTACATGTTAAACACAGTTTTGGGATGATTTGGGGTTCTCATCTAATCAGAAGGACAAGTGTTTTAGGTATCTATCTGATGATTCAGGATGATGTTTTTAAATTGAAGAACACAATCTCGTACCATATTCTGATACAGGATGTAATACGGTCAATGGTCCTTCCTCAAAAGCAATAGGCTACTCCTGTGAAGTCTTTCTGAAGTGGGTACGATTGTGCATTTTATGTATATTAATACAGAGATGGGTGATACGTAGTGAAAAACAACGTCAAGTCTTCTGAAAACTGAACAGTTAAACTGGATTTTAGGGGTTCTGCTTTAAATATTCTGACTTGTAGGAAAAAAGATTAGTGAAAAATGTCTTTAAAAATAATGCATTCATTTGATGTTAATTTTGTTAAAAGAGTATTTTTAAAATATTTTTTGTTTTACCCAAAGCTGTAGTAAATGCAGTTACAAATTTGTGCGCTCAGTGTGTCACTATAGTAAGGTATGAAAAATTGAAGGTTTTATCTACTTCAGAAAACACTCAGAGTTAGGGTTACATTTGACCTACAGAGAATGAAAGTGCAATGCAGTGTTTCATTAAGGTGTTCTGAAGATAGGTTTGGTACTTCTGTATAGTGCACTTTTGTAGCATTGGACACTATAGAAAAAGCTCATATGAAAAGAATACATTTTCAGAGTATTAAATATTTGGAATAAATGAAATAGAGGATATGTATTAAAGAACAAAAACCAAAAAATGTGGAATAACTAGCTTCCTTAAGTAAACAAAATTCTGCTGAATGAGGAAGATATCCTGTGCATGTGGAAAAGTACAAGATAAGTGGAAGCAATGATATCAAGTTATTTTTAATTAAATAGACGCACAATGCATTTTGTACAAAAAGGTGGAAGTAAGATTGGACATAAGGCTTTAACTCTTTCTGTTTTCAAACTTCGGAATTGCCTGTTTTCCGAATGCAGGTGTGTTCATTTAAAACTATAAAATCCAGACTTAATGTATCATTAAACTATCAGGTTCATTAATCTCTTTTTAATTTTTTAAATGATTTCTCTAGATAATAAGGTTTTATTATTCCTAAAGGTAGGAATTGCCTTAATTTAAAAAGTTTAATTTAAGTGCATTTTTTTGTACAAGAGGCTTTCTTTGTGGCATTTAAAAACTGTGTTTCAATTTATGGTTACAAAACCTAATAAGAGAGGTTCTAATTTAAATTTTTTATAAAAGTCTTGATCTCTTTCACAAGTCGAATATGTAATGGTACCACTTTCATTAAATATTTTGTGATTGCCTTCAGTATTCCTGCTGTGTCTTTTACCTATATTTTTTATGAGGTTTGTTTTTGCTTTTATGTGTAAAATGTATTTTTAACTTAAGATCAACTCAAAATTGGGTAGGAATTTTATTGCTATGTTCGTTAAACTTATTTAACCCCTTATCATTACTTTGTATTTTCATTTTACAGATGGAATACCTCAGGTTTATTATTTTGGCCCATGTGGCAAATATAATGCTATGGTGCTAGAGCTACTTGGACCTAGTCTGGAAGATTTATTTGACTTGTGTGGTAGGACATTTTCTCTTAAAACCGTTCTTATGATAGCCATACAGTTGGTAAGTAGAATAGATGTTAATTTGAGTGTTCACTAGAATAACTAAATCAGTCTTCAATGGATTAAATTCTTGCTTCACTTATGAGATTTGCACTTCTCATGTTTTAAATTGGTGTTGGTAGTATTTAAAATGCTTGTGATCCAGCTTAAGCAGGAATATTACATTACTTTCATTTACTTTGTTCCAATTTTTCAAGTCAGTTAATGAGTGTAATTACTTGTGTCACAACCTAAAATGATGAATTTTACTTTGACATACTCTTTCAAAAAAGAAAACTATAAGGAAATAAAAGTAATTTTAGCCCACACAAGCAGTGTATTATGGGACTCCGAAATAGCATAAATATTTTTTCCTGGGTATTCTTATAAGAAAGCAAACAAACAGATGAAAAATTCCCCAAATCCTTCCAGAAATTATAGCAGAAAATTATGCAATGAAGAATTATTCTTTTTTTTGAAGATTTCTTTATTTGGTTCTGACTTGATTGTGGTGGAAGCAGAAAGAAGGACAATTAAAGCTGTGCATGTTTACCAGATTTCCACTTCTCTAAACAGTGATATTTTTACCTGTGATTGTTAAAAACAGATGTTTAAAACATGACTGGAATTGTGTAACAGGCCTCCAACTACGGTTATACAGACATGTTAAACTTACTTACAGCCAAAATGACTGAGTTCTTTCTTTTTAATGCTTGAGATCTCACAAGTTCAAAGATCAGCTTTATTTAATGCTTCCTGTTCCTCTCTGAAAATGGAAGTTTTGATAGAAAGCAGTCCAGCTAGAATAGACTTTATATGCATAATGATGAACTTTCAGTGCTTCTCTCTTTTATATCTTTAATATGTAATATGTTTACATCAAACTTTGCTGCTTACTGCCTTGTGGCATAATTTCTGGTTTTACTTTTAATGTACACAAAACATATGTGTACTGGCAGTTTTGAGAGACAAAAACTTCTGTTATGTACAAGATAGATGACTTATGTGCAGTGTGAAAGTTTCCAATACACCAATTGGTGTATCTGCTTTGGAAAAGTGTACAATTTTCATTCACTTTAACTGGGTGATACTTTGTTAAGAACAATATCACTTTGGTCTTAAGATATTAGGAGTGGTAATTTCTTCTATAATTAAAGCCAATATCAGTTACTTAGCTTCTAACATATTTTAAAGTTTAAACTAAACTTCCTTGTCTGTTTTTATTTTATTGAAGATTTCTCGTATGGAATATGTCCATTCAAAGAACTTGATATACAGAGATGTAAAACCTGAGAACTTCTTAATAGGACGACCTGGAAACAAAACCCAGCAAATTATTCACATTATAGACTTTGGTTTGGCAAAGGAGTATATAGATCCAGAAACAAAGAAGCACATACCATATCGCGAACACAAGAGCCTTACAGGAACAGCTAGATACATGAGTATAAATACACATTTAGGAAAAGGTACGTTGCTTTTTAGGTACAGAAACAGCTGTGATTTGTCATAAATCATCTTGCTTTCAACTTACAGGTTTTCTCAGTCTAGATAGTCATTAAGAACTGCAAATTTTGTGTATTGTGCAAAATATAATTTGTCCTTATGGAAACACTGTTTATGGGAATAATCTTTCTTGAATCTTTAATCATCATGATCATGTCTTGGGAATTGTCCTCTTTGTTGGCTATCCTTAAAAGATCAGTTGTATCTTTTTGTAGCATGATACCTTCGCATTATAAATATACCACGGCAGAGTGAAGTGTGCAGGAAATAGATGTACGTATTAAATACAGAAAAGTCAATAGATTGGAATAACAATGGGTTTTCAATGCTTCTTTGCTTTTCTGATCTCTTTGAAATGCACCATAAAATAGTAAAGTAGCTTAGAGATAATTCTGATTTCTTGATTGTTTTTTAGTGCTTACGCTGTTTATAGGGCTTTGTCAGAGTTGTTAAAGGTTATGCCAGCAAGCTAAAGAAATTTGAGGATGTGGAATATGGAAGTGGTAATTATTGAATGAATAAATTCACCTTGAAAAAGGTATGAGCACTCAGATCTTTGTTTATTCCAGCTATAGAGAGGTTTTCTAGTGAAAACAATTAGTTAGACCCCTTTGAATTCATGTAAGCCAGTTGCTTATCACTACATGATAATCACTAGATTACTCTTTGAATTGGTAATAAAAATGTTGGCACAATACTTACAGTTTAAGTACAACTGTTAATACAACAAATGAGAAACCATTCACACTTCTCAGACAGAAATAAGGTACTTTATCAATAAAGCAGAGCCATGGAATCACTTAGCTTGGAAAATATCTTTAAGGTGACCGGGTCCAGCTGTTAAATAAACCATGTCCTTAAGGCACCACATGTGCAAGGCTTTTAACATACCTCTGAAATAGTGACTCAATCACTTTCCTGGGCAGCCTGTTCTAATGCTTGAGAACCTTTTGGTGAAGCAAGTGTTCCCAATATACAATCTAAACTTTCCTGTGGCTCAACATGAGACTTTTTCCCATTGCCCTATTCCTTGTTCCTTGGGACAAGAGGCCAACCCCTGCCTGGCTGCACGCTCCTTTCAGGGGCTTGTAGAGAGTGATAAACTCTCCCCTGAACCTGCTTTTCTGAACACTCTCAGCTCTGTCAGCTGTTCCTCATAAGACCTGTGCTCCAGACCCTTCAGCAGCTTTGTTACTCTTTGTTAGTCTTTAGTAAGCATACTCCAACACTCAAGTGTACGGTTTGAGCTTTCTAAATCTTACTTTTGGAACTCGGGTTCTTCAGATAGAAGAATCATTCACTATATTTTTCAGGCATAAATGTTGATGTCAGCTTAAGGTGACTGTTACATTATTGACACAGGGCTCTTGTCTCCACTAGGTAAGATAGACTTCTGATTATTATAAAATTTTCAACAGTGTCACAACAACTTTTAAAATCAAATAAATTTTTTACTCCTCCTTAAATAAGAAGATTGCCCCAAAACCTTTTAAGAAAAATAAACCAAAATGTAAAACTGGTAATTACTTGAAAAACAGACTGAATTTTGATTACGTGTCTGATATTAACATAGAATCTGTTAATTTTTTCTACTGGTAATTGTTTAATCATAGAATAGTTTAGGTTGGAAAGAACCTTAAAGATCATCAATTCTGAGCCCTTTGCCATAGACTGGAACACCAGGTTGCTCAAAGCCCCATCCAGTTTCACCTTGGACAGTTCCAGGGATGAGACATCCACAGCTTCTCTGGCATTGTGTTTCAGTGTCTTGCCACTCTCACACTGAAAAATTTCTCCTGAATATTTAATCTAAACTTACTGTTTTTCAACATGAAACCACTAGTCCTTGTCCTGTCACTACATGTCCTTGTAAAAGGTCCCTGTATAGCTTTCTTGCAGGCTCCCTTTGGGTACTAGAAGGTGCTATAATGTCTCCCTGAAGACTTAGCTTGTCCAAGCTGAACAGCACCAACTCTCAGACTGCCTTCATAGGAGGGGCACTTCCTGAACATCTTCATGGACTTGCTTCATCAGGTCCATGTCTTTCTTATCTTAGGGAGCCCTAAGATAAGAGCTGAATGCTGCACTACAGGTGGGGTCTCACCAGAGCAAAGCAGAGGTGTAGAATCCCCTCCCTCACTGTACTGGCCATACTGTTCTGGATGCAGCCCAGGACACGTTTGGTGTTCTGGGCTGTGAGTGCTCATTGTGGGGTCATGTCCCGCCTCTCATCCACCAGCAACCCCAGTCCTTCTCACAGAGCTGCTCTCCATTCTCTGCCCAGCTTGGGATTTGTGCTTGGGATTGCCCTAACTCAGGTGAATGTCCTTGCACTTTTCATTGTTAAACTTCATGTTCCCACAGGCCCACCTCTCAAGTCTGTCCAGGTGCCACTGTGGCATCCCTTCTCTCCAGCATGTTGACAGCACCATGCAGTCATTGGCAGACTTAGTGAGAGTGTTCTTGATCCCACTGTCCATGACACTAGCAAAGGTGTTACCCAGCACTGGTCCCAGTACGACTCCTAAAAACCTGCTCTCCACTTGGACATGGAATTGTTGATGACAACTTACAGTGTGATCACTCAGACAATTCCTTATCCACTCGTTTTGTCTGTCAAATCAGTGTCTCTGCAGTTCAGAGACAAGGATATCCTGTTACAGTGTCAAATGCTTTGCACATAGCCAGGTAGATGATGCTGGTTGCTCTTCCATCATGTACCAACACTGTAACTGTGTTAAAAGCTACCAAATTTGTTAGGCATGATTTGCCCTGACTGAAGCCGTGTTGACCATCTTATTTTCTATCCATTTTCCATCTGTCGATATAGTTACCAGGAGAATCTACATTTTGATCTTGCTAGGCATTGAGGTGAGACTGACTGGCCTGTAGTTCCTCATGCTTTCCTTTTCTTCCCTTTGTAATAATGGGGTTATCTTTCTCCTTTTTTAGTCTGTGGAATCTTTACTGGGCTGTAATGACTTCTCAGGTGTAATGAATGTAATGGGTAGTGTCTTTGCCTGAGGTTTCCTAGAGACTCATAGATGCATCTCAGCAGATCTCATGGACTTGTGCATCTTCAGGTTCCTTAGATGGCCTCCAACCTGGTCTGCAGCAGGTAGTTTATTCTGCCAGTCCCTGCCTTTGTCTTCTGTGACATGAGTGATGTGATTTGAATACATGCCAGAGAAGACAGAGGCAAAAATGTAGTTTTTTTGCCTCAGCATTCTCTATATCCCGGGTCTCCTGTTTCCTTTGGGGAGGTCCCACATTTTTCATAGTTTTCCTTTTGTCGCCATCTTACATATAGAAGCTGTTCTTGCTGTCCTTGACGTCCCTGGCCACGTTTAATCTTATTAGCTTTAGCTTTCTTCCACTGATCTCCAGCTGCTCAGACTATTTCTCTGTATGCCTCCCAGAATACCTGTCCTTTCTTCCCATCTCTATATACTTCCTTTTTTTTTCTTTGGATTTATCCAGGAGCTCACTGTTCATCCATGCAGGCCTCCTGATGATTTTTGCTTGACTTTTTTGGAAGGCATTGCTCCTGGCTTAAAGGAGTTCATGCTTCATTATCCAACTTTCTTAGGGCCCTGCTTCCATGCAGAGTTTTATCTCATGGTACCTCTGCCAAGGAGATCCCTGAAGAGGCCAAGTTGCATCTGCTGAAATTTGGGGTGCTGAGCTTGCTTTACTCCCTTCTCACTACCTTTAGGATCTCAAACTCCAGCATTTCATCATCACTGCAGCCAAGGCTTCCCTTGACCTTCACATTCCCCACCAGCCTCACTTTGCTGGTGAGAACAAGCTCCAGCATGGCACACCTCCTTTTTAGCTTCTCTGTCACTTGGATAGGGAAGTTACCATCAATGATAACTTACTGGGTTGCTGATGCCTTACTGTCTTGTCACTCCAAGAGATACTAGAGTGCTTGAAGTTCCCAATGAGGAGCGGGGCTTGTGAAGACGAGGTGGATCCTGTATCAGTAGACAACTGTTAGGAACGAGTGGGGGAGGGATGCACCACCACAAGGACTCAGCTGCTCAGTCTTCCTGTTTGGGAGGGCCTGTGGCTGCCTAACCCTGCCTTCCCATTAATCCTTCCCCAATGTCAGCACCTCATCCATCCCCAAACAAAACTCCATGCAGTCAGCTGGCTATTGCCATGGAGGGTGACATTGCCTCCTGGTCTTCCTTGCCTCTCCTTCCTAAAGAGCCTGAATCATTCCATTCCAACAAGTTTTTTTATGTGATATTCCTCTAAAAATGTAGTATATTTTTAAATTCATGCAGTGAGACATGTAGAACACTGAAGATCCTCATGCTCTGTGTTTGCAGAGACAATGGCGTATAGGGTACAATTTGCTCTGAAAATAGTGGTATTTTTAAGGTGGTATTTTAATCTGTAGATAATTTCCTGAGCTGCTTGAATGGCCTGACAGCTAACCCTTGTAAAAAAATAAGTATTTTCAGTAAAGAAGGAGACTGTCAAGTTCACATTCTCGTATAAGTTACTTTTGACTATGTCTCTATTGAACTGTAACTTTATCGGTTAGTGTGTATGAGTAAGGAAGGATGATGTCCTTGAATCAAAAGTATGTTTTAGTATAAATTCTTGATATTTAAAACTATCATAACAAATGCATAGCTACTAGGAAGACTTCAAATATGTAATCAAATCTTGCTCAAAATCATCAAAGCCCACTGTTAAGGTGTATATAGGAAATACATAGTTACTGAACATCCTGTAGCCAATAATCTTTTGCTTCAGAAGAGACATTTGATCAGGGTTTTCTGGTAGTTTTGTGCCAAGCTGGGAATTTGTATATGGAATAGACTGTATTTTGTCTATGTGAGCAATAACATGGCTTTATTCAGAGAGCTATTTGAAGGAAATACAAATACTCTGTAGCCCTTACTAGCATGTAGCTGGTGCCCTACCTTTCCATAAGATAATTTCTCATAGGGATAAAATTGCTCTGTGCCTCTTCTCCTATTCACTTCATTTTCAGGAAAGGAAAGTGAGATTCCAGAGAGTGTAGACTCTGACTGAAAGGTTAATGAAGACAAAAATCTGCATCTGTAAAAATCCTGCAATTTTCTGTATTTGATGGATATATACATTGGTAATTATTTTGGGATTTCCCTAAATTCAGAAGAACAGTGTGTTAAAGTGTTGTCTGAGTTATTTGGCTATGGAAAGTATAGTCACAACTTACTCTAATCTAGCCATCTGTAAGGGTCTCTGGGGAACTACCCATATCCTTGATTGTATTGGTCTTTTCATGATGGTGCTTAATTATTGCAGAGGTGGAGGTTAGTTATTGTACAATGAATATTTGAAACTCCTCTGGGATTGAAGGAAGTCTACTCTTAATATGAATAGAAAGACCAAATGAAGCCAATGTCTTTAAACAAATACTTATCCTCAAACAAAACTAGGCTTTCTTACCTTTACATGTACTCTCTTGTCAGAGCTGCCATAGGTTCTAGATTTAGAATCAATTTTATAGGGGGTAGATTCCTTTGTAATCTAAAGCATCCACAAATAATTGTACATTGGACAAATTTTAATTAACTTCTTATTGCAAGAACAATAAACATTTGGTCCTGAAATTTTATTAGCCTAAATCTTGAAGTTTTTCCACTAGCTAAAAAAAAAAAATCATCTGCATTTGTAGTAGTTTTTTTGTGGTGATGGCTCTACAGGAGATGCAGCAACTTTTACTTGTGACTGAGCCAGTGGTGCAGGATAAAGTCTTTCCCAGACCTGAGTTCCCCTCTACGAAGTTCAGTGTTTTCCTTCTCATACTCACTGAATTATCACTGGACTTCAGGGCAGAATTTTAGCTGTCTTAGAGAAATCCTTTTCCCTGTGTAAGTTAACCTTATAAATCCACAGTTATATGAAACAATGCTTCTAATAAAAAGAATAAGCAAGTCTTTGCACCCTTAATTAAAGGTATGCATAAAATAAGAGTTTAACTTTCAGTCTGTATTATTCTTAAGACAACAGTATGGCATACAGTGTGTGCTTATGATAAAATTGGCATGCAACTTCATTTTTATGAACCAGAACCATGAACTTCAGGATTCATGGTTTAGTTCAGGAAAAAAGGCTCTCTTCCCTCATATTATTAAATGAAATCCAGTAATTTTTAGTGAGCCTACAGACTCTGGGTTTCAAAATTATTTTTGCTAAATGTTAGGAACTGACAGTTCAAGCTAGGTAATCACTTCCCATCTCTCTATTTAACCATGTCATCTTCTCAGTAACTAGTACTGTGGCTTCTGATCCAAATAGATAGTATCCTTCTACCTCTAGAGCATTCCTAAACTTTCTTAAGGGAGCTGGATGCTTTGTAGAGACTGAATGTCAGTTGTTTAAACTGTGTTATGGTTTCTTAATTGTTTAGGCTAACGAAAGATAATTTCTGGGGATAGCCTGCTGAATGAAGCTCTATTTTTTATTTAAAACAGCCTGTTTGAGTTAATTCTCTGTAGTTTATGAGCTAAATAAAAAATATGTTTCTTACAATTTAGCTAACTTCAGATCTCTTTGAGAGAGAGGAAACTATGGGCCCTAAAGCTTTGTTGTGTCGTTGTTATGATTGTATTATCATTTAGGCAACATGTCCTCTCAATCTCATTAAAATGTGATACAATAGGATCTGTATACATCAGCAGCCCTTACTTCAGCTGATGCTTGAAATCCTTTTGTCTTCCAGCTAGCCCACTGCTCTTTTTTTCCAGTTTTTTGGATGTCCTTCTTTGAATAATTGCAATATATAGGCTTTGGGTTTCCTGTTTCTCAGGCTCATCTTGAAGGTTTCCATAGGAAAGAATATTTGACTACTATTTCTTAATTACTCGAGTGATCAGTAAAGAACTTGAATGAATTCCAAATAACAATCCCTGTCACCCAAATTAAAATGAATACAAAATCCTTTCCCATAGCATATTTTTGAGGGGACTGTTAGTTTAAATCTTCTGTCGTAGTTCCCAGAGAAATTTTGTTGTGCTACGGAAGTATAGTCAACAGTCTGCATATCATAAAAAAGCCCAGAGGGCAACCAAACAAAAACGCCAGCAAAATTACACCACGAAACATCTTAAATTGAAATAATGATTACAATTTCATAGATAGACGCTCTGTAAAGGAGCAGTTGCCTCAATAAGATGCTATTACTTTTGTTGTTTTTTTTCAAGGAAAAAGGGTTAATTTTGCATTGGTGTAACTTGTAGAAATTAATTGAAAGAGAGGAATTATTGTCCCTTAGCAAAGACCAAATGGAGCTTTCCAGTACGTTTTTATGAGCCGTACCCAGGTGTTGCCCATAGATGGACCATCTGTTGCCCACTTTTAACATTCCTCTGTGCTTTTCTACCATCTTGGCACTGATCTGCCTTACATGAAATGTGCTGCATTGCACAATGTGTTTGTCAGGGGCATTCCCCCTGAAGTAGTAGATTTCTGCATGTTCACCCTACCACATAAAGAGCACAAGATTTCTGCCAGCACCTGGACCTAGGGTTGCTTTCACACACTGAAATGTGTCAGGCAAGAACCCTGCAGCTTACTCCTGCTTTCCTCTTAACCTATGAGATTGTATCAGGATAGCATGTGGTTAGCAAGTGGGATGTTGTAGGGTTAGTAGGGAAATTCAAATAGGACCACATTATCTGGAGGGCCCTCACTGAGACAAGTGACACCGGTGGACAGCAAGAAGGGAGAAGTGAACATAAACAAGAAGAGTGTTTGCAAGGGATTTGGAAACATGGAAAAGAGTGAAGGAGAAATGACTGAAAGAGCTTTATACGTCTGGCAGATGAGAGATTAAGTAAGGGGCTAAAAGTAGCCTACATGTTACCACCATCATTTTTTTGGTATTTTCTTACTCGTTTGATAATATGTGTTTATTCAATGTTCAAATGAGAAGACAGGGCTAGAAAACAGGGTAGTAAGTACATTTTTGTATTTTTATGAAAATTAAAAATTGTTCTTCAGATGCAGAATATTTATGACAATATTATGTGTTGATCAGATCAGAGCCAGGTTGGATTTGTTGACTTGGCGGTGTTCAAAAATTTTTTTTCATTTACTTTCCTGCTCCATTTCTCTTGTTATCAAGGCATAATGATTTGGTTTGTGAAATACAGAGTAGAAACAGTGTTAATGTTTTGTATTTCTCCTTTTGTCAGGGAGAAAGACAAATCTAGAATTAAATACTGGCTCTTACTGTAGTACGTAATACGATGTATAACATTTCTTTCATCAGCAATACAGGATGAAGTCAGGTGGAAAAGATTTGTTTTCCTCTAGTAATTTAAAGACTCACTATTCTCTGTTACCTCACTATTCCTATTACCTTCAGTTCTCCCAAAAATGACAGATTAAATTTAAAAACTAAGTGAAATGTACTTTGAAAACTCTGAATACACTGTATTTTTGTTGTTACTTTCTTCTTTGTTTAACCTTCTATGAAATTTTTGAAGGACTGCCACTGCTTTACTGCAGATGAAAAATTGTAGTTTTGGTGACCATTGTGTTCTGTGAAAGCTCATATGTCAGCTAGACTTGATAGCAGACTGTATGTACATGATGATTTCTGTTCAAATAATAGTACTTCTGAGCCTTCTTCAATCTAACTTTGGCTTACTTAGAAATTCCATAATGGTTCCCTGAGGAAAAGACAGTCTTCTCCATTATTTTGTAGAGGAAAAATTAATTCTATTGAAGCTTTCCTAAATTGTTTCAAGTTCACACACAATAGATTAAAAAAATGTTGGAATTAAAATGCAGTATTAAGAGTCAAATGTGTTTTAGAATGAGAACAATTTCTTGCAGCAAGATAATTTGCTTGAAGTGCTGTTGGGATGAATATACCTGCAGTCTGCATCTGCTTTTTTCCTGGGTTTAGCTGTGCTCTTAAGGCAGTCCATAGTACATAAGAGTGCCATCACATGCTCAGTTTGGTTTCAATTACTTTATCCCTAACAATTATTTTTATATAATCTGGAAGCTAGTCTTTTAAATATAATGTAAAATTACGCAGATGGAAGTTTCTAATAATATTTGCATTTTGTTTCAGAGCAAAGTAGAAGAGATGATTTGGAAGCTTTGGGGCATATGTTTATGTATTTTCTCAGAGGAAGTCTTCCATGGCAAGGTTTAAAGGTAGTGGATTTTGATATCTTCCTCTGTCCTGTTTTCAGATCATTGGCTTTTATTGACAGGTTTGGGTTTTTTTTGAATGTGTGTCTGCAAGCTGTATAACTTCAGAAGCTTGTTTGTTTTTCTGTCATAGGCGGATACATTAAAAGAACGTTACCAGAAAATTGGAGACACTAAACGAGCAACTCCTATAGAAGTATTGTGTGAAAACTTCCCAGGTAATGTCTGCTGTTAATAAAAATGTTGTGTACTGGTTTATAAAATGAAGCTGACATAGGTAATTGCATAATATCTGGATTTAAAATTACAGTATGTGTAAAAGATCACAGAATCTCAGAATGGGTCAGGTTGGAAGGGCCCACAGCAGGTTATGTGATCCAATCTCCCTGCTCAAGCAGGGCCCATCCCAGAGCACATGGCACAGGATTGTGTCCAGATTGATCTTGAATATCTACAGTGATGGGGACTCCAAAACCTCTCTGGGTAACCTGTTCAATTACTCAGTCAACTGCACAATAAAGGAGCTCTTCCTTGTGTTTGGGTGGAACTTCCTGTGCATCAGTTTCTACCCACTGCCTCTCCTGCTATTGCTGGGCACTGCTGAGCAGAACCTGGTCCATCTTCATAACACCCTCCCTTCAGGTAGTCATAGACATTGATGAGGTCCTGCCTCAGTTGTCTCTTTTAGAGGCTGAGCAGGCCCAGCTCCCTCAACCTTTCCTCATATGAGAGGTGCTCCAGTCCGTTGATCAACTTCGTAGCCCTTTGCTGGACCCAGTCTAGGAGCTCCATGTCTCTCTTGTACTGAGGAACTCAGAACTGGACACAGCCACTGAGCAGAGGGACAGGATCACTTCCCTTGACCTGCTCTTCAAAATAGACTCCTGGATTCTATTTGCCTTCTTTGCTTCAGGGCACACTGCTGGCTCATAAAGAGCTTGTTGTCCACCAGGACTCCCAGGTGGAAGAGCACAGCCGCTGTCCAGCAGGTTTGGCCTTCAGCCTGTGCTGCTGCATGGGATTATTTTTCCCCAGGTGCAGGACCCTGCATGTGCCTGTGCTGAATTTCAGAAGGTTCCCCTCTGCCCATCTCCCCAGCCTGTTGAGGCCCTTCTGAAGGGCTGCACAGCCCTCTGGGGTATCGGCCACTCCTCCCAGCTTTGTGTTGTCAGGGGAATTGCTGAGGAGGCCTCTGCCCCTTCACCCAAGTCATTGATGGGTAAGTTAAACAAGGCTGGGCCCAGATAGAAGAATTATCCTTTGAAGCAGTAGTAAGCGAATGCTGTTTTTCTTCAAATATAGATTCTTCTAAAACGTTAAAACAATACTCTCTGTGTGCTTACAGTGATCAACTAGTCTGCCTGTATCTTCACACTGAAAATTTTGCAAGTCTTTTCAGCTGAAATTTGTTATCACCCCCCTATTAAAAACAAGCTGCATTAGAAACAGCTTGAACTAATATGTAAAATAGCTTGTAAGTTTCAGATGTCACTTCTAGTTCTCTATAAGTAAAAGAAGAATCAATGAGGTGTTGGAAAATTGGTCAGAAGGAAATATGACTTTTTTAAAAGTTGTAGTACAGTGCATGGAACAGGGGATGTATGACATGGACATGATTTGCCAAAATATAAGTGAACACCTTGAAAGGTAATCAAAATATCATTGATAGACAAAGTGGATTTGCTGAGAGTACCTCATGACAAGTGAAAGGAAATCCTGTCCACAACAGGCCTCGTGGTCACAAAGCTGATGCTTTTATGTCGTATACCCCTTTCTTTGCCTTTCTTTGGTCTTGTCTCTGTAAAATTGATTGGAAAGAAAGAAAGAAGAAAGTAGAGAAAGAAGAAATTTCTCTACACACATTTTTGCACACTGTGCATAAGAATTGGAACACTGAATAGAAGATCTTAACGGATAACATGAAGGAAAAATTAGTGGGGTTTCGCTTGCTAGAATATGTTTGGAATATGGTAGTATATCTCAGAATATGGTAGCTTCTCAAAGAACATTATTAAGTAACCTTTCTGGTAATTCAGAGATTTGTGGTGAACAACTAACTGTTCAGGTTTTATGGTGAGAGGTGCAAGTTTCTTTAAAATGAAATAAGGTGGTGGGAATTTTTTTGAGTTCCATTAAAACAGATAATGACAAATGTATATGTATTTCTTATTTATCTAGAGGAAATGGCCACTTACCTACGTTATGTAAGAAGATTAGATTTTTTTGAAAAGCCAGACTATGACTACTTAAGAAAGCTCTTCACTGACTTACTTGATCGGAAAGGCTACATGTTTGATTATGAATATGACTGGATTGGCAAACAGTTGGTGAGTACAGTTTAGCTGTTAGTAATATAATGGGTTTTTCTGTGATCAGTTTTGAGCTTAATAAGATATGTGCATCTCAAGGCTGCTGATAGAGTTGTGAACAGCTGCTATTACAAGCCCATCTGCATATGCATGTTCTGACATTATCTTCTGGCTTGAATGCTTCATATTCAGTCTCTTTCCAAATGTTCTCTTAATATCAAAGTACATCTCTGCTCAATTCAAAATGAGGTGGTAGAAATACAGATTCTTTTTTGAGTTGAAAGAACTTAAAATTATTGCAAGTTGTTGTCATTACTGCATGTAATTCTTTTGTTCCCGGTATTTTTGAAATGCAGAGCTATAACTTTTCTGCATATGAGGTTTGCACTCCAGATATTTCTGGAGTTCATTATGAAGAAATATTGCATTGTTCATGGCACATTTCATCGTAGTGCATCTAAGGGTTCAGGAAACATGCTGTTTATATAAATTAAGAAATGGTAGAGGATGGGATTTTCTTCGTCTCAAATTTTTCACTTCTTTTTATTATGTAGAGAAGGGAGGGCTAATATGTATATGTTTGACTAGTTTCAGATTATGCACTTCACTCCGCAGTTCTCTGTGATTCTGAAAGAATTGTAGCATTTATTTTATTGCAAGTTATTTTTTTCAGTGTTTAGCATTAAAAATTATTTTCAGCCTTTCATCAAGTTTCATCAGAATGTCATGATTTGCTTATATCTTGTTGGTATTAATAAATATCTAGTGAAGCTTCTGCTTTAATCTTGTAATTTTGTGTTATTTGAAACTGTCAGAATTATAAATAATTTTCTATTACAAACCAGTAACTTTTGGTGAGACTTAGAAATTTATTTTTTTTACCAGTTGCTACATATTATTTATATTTGTAGCCTACTCCAGTGGGTTCAATACATTCAGACCCTACAATGTCTTCAAACAGAGAAGCGTATCAACACAGAGACAGAATGCAACAATCCAAAAATCAGGTAAACTGCTCATGTAAGATTATCAGCATTTCTCTATGTCTTTTGTCTAATGATTTGTGCTGTGTTTGTATTAGAACTTTGAAATAAAATTAAGTCTAGGTTTTCTTTGTTTTCACTTTGATATAAGTGGATCTTAAAGTCTACATGTGTAGAGACATATAAATATCTCCTAAAAGCTTGCTTGTTTTAAGCTTTGATATAGAATAGTGAATAAGCAGTGAATTTTCTCCCTATTCACACGTCTTTATTCATTGTCTCTCCTCCATACACTCTATCCTTTCTTTCAGTTCTAATGTGTATGTATAACATTTTCACTTTTGTTTTTTTTTAAACCAGGCTAATGACTTAGGTGATAACAATGTTAGGAATTCAGAGCTGTGTCAGTTTACCTAAGCAAAATTGGATGGTTGTGTTAGTGTGTTTTTTCTTAGTGAGAATTTTGAGGTTTTGCTACCTCAGCTCTGTAGGAAAATCTATATGAAGGCATGTTTAAGTATGTTGATGATGTGTAAGTGCAATCTATATAGGAATTGAGTGTGTAGTGCTTCTGTGCTTTTCAAAAATAATATATGACAATTAATGCACAAATTGTTTATCTTAAATTTTTTTTCTTCTTTTGTATAACTCTTAATACATTCAAAAATGATAGTCAACAGACCATAGGGCAGCTTGGGACTCACAGCAAACCAATCCACATCATTTGAGGGCTCACCTGGCATCTGACAGACATGGTGGCTCTGTACAGGTATTTTCTTCTTCTTTGCATTACCTAAGTCAGTCATTTTGCCTTATGTAATACTACTTTTCCTGTAATGTATCACATGATTCATGTTTTCATATTAAGTTTACTTATCAGTAATGTTCAGACTGCTGCTATTATTTATTATTTCACAGTTCAGGTGTGAAACTGAAAACGGGTGCTGAAACTATGGAACTTTGGAATTTGATGGAATTTTTCTTGCAAGTGTCTTGGTGAAAGTCTTAAAACAGTTGAACTGTCTTTTTTACAGTGTGTACTTACCTCAGTGCAAGGAACTGAAGTTTAGACTTTAAATGTGTTAATTGTATTAGCAACTAAAACCCACTATTTACTGAATTTAATCTTGTTCAAGCTATGTTTTTTGTTCCTTATGTAAACATCAAATCAGAATGCTATTTAGTGATGTTTGCTTAAACTTCACTCCTTTATTCAAACATTAATTGACTAGAAAAATGTTTCCATGGTGCACCTCATACATCTCATTAAAAAATGTATAGAAGCCAATGGTTTTTTCTATATTATTAGTTTATTTCATCTTTTCCTGGTTTTCTTCAATTTTTAAAATTAATTTTTGCAATTTTTGATGTCTTGCTCTTTGAATATATTTAGCTGTGAAATAGTTGGAGTAATGTGTAAGGGATTAATACTGAAAGATTCAAAATGCCAGCTGTGAAGTCTACATGCGATTTTTGAGCTTTGAGTCCAAAATGAAAATTATTTAGCTTTATGAAATCTTATCTGAATGGGGGTTGTGTGTGAAAATTGTCTGCTGCATTTTTGGTTATGACAATCTAAGTTATATATGTTTCTTCTGAAGTTTTAGTTTTGGAAAAAAATTTGTCATGGCCTGAAGAAAGAATGAGAAGTTAAGGGTACAGAAAACAAGGCTGCAGTCCTTGCAGTTCTAAGTGTGATAACACTCTCAAATTTCATTACTTTAGAAACAGCTGTCATGTGTAATGTAACAAAATCTAGGTGGTGATAATTATTAGAGTGTATCAAGAAAAATTTAAAAGTTGTTTTGTTCTTCCCATTGACAAATGTTTAAAATAACTTTCTTTTCCCATATTTTAGGTTAGAAAAATACACACTTTGTTAAATTACAGTTAGTAGAACTTTCAAAGTGTGATCATATGACTCTGTTGGCAATTGTGGCACTTAAGAAACCTTCTATTCTTTGTCAGGTAAAATGTAACAATTACAAGAAATTTTCTTCCATTGAAAAATATGCTAAATACCCCTTGGGGATGAGGAGAACACTTTCTAGGAAATAACACAAGTGACACTAGTATTCCTTACTGTTAATACTGTGTTCCTGTCCTTTTTCCTCACAGGCTGCAGGCAGTCTCTCTGAGTTCAGATCATTTAGGTCCGTTGAGGCTAAGGAATTGCCATGTGAATAAAAGCACTGTGCAAAACTGCAGCCATGGTCTGTGTCTTTGAAGATCAAGTGTTGTGCAGCAGGATGTTTTCACATTGGATTGCTTTTTGTTGTGAAGTGGTCATGCTTCCTTATTAAGGGCGCTTATAAAATTGCATAGTATCTCCAGTTATGCTGTGACATAGCCCCTGGCTGTTATCAAATACCCCTTCGTGGCAGGGATACTAACTGAATCATGATATTTGTTAGGTAGGTTCATTAGCTAGCTACTTTAGTAGGATTCCTAATTACTTTCAAGGAGTCAAATACTAAAAGTCCCACAGAAAATTGTTCAAAGGAAAAGTTGAGTCTGAGGTGTGAAATTAAGGTATTTATTTTTTTTCTGTGATGTTAGTGAGCCATTGCTCATCTTTGAGATCAGTTTTATCATTTTTTCTGCAAGATATGGAAATTTGTCATATTATTTTAAAGTGACAGTGGAATGTTTTTAGGTCAGTGCTATTAGTCATCCATAATACCACTGCTGATGTCATCTCTGAGGTTCTTTTTTTGGTGATTATTAAAATGTGCTAGTGATTCTTTTCTGTGACATATTAACGTCGAGGGGACTGAGTGTTGGTGTATATGTTTGTTAGCGTACATTTGCATGCTAAGGTTGTGTTCAAAAGATCCTAATGTGCTTAGATATGTCTAGTTTTACTTTGTAGTAACAGTTAAAGTTCAAATGGTATTAGGAAATGGAATTGTGAAGGGGAGACATCCCTTCTTCCACTTACCTCAGTCCATTTTTCTAGTTCCTGTAAACTTATTAATGATCAACTCATACCTGCCAGCTATTCATTCAACAACTTTTGTGCCTTTGTTTCATAAGTTTGACACACTTCGCAAAATGTCAGTTGTACAACACTGAATTACTTCTTTCTCTCCATAAGCTGCAATCTGCTTGTGCACTCATAAAGACTAAAGGTATTAATCTTTTCCATTACTTTTTTTTTTCATCACTTACTAACTAGCCTTTTTCCTCTTTTTTTTCTTTTTTTTTTCTCACTGGTAAATTCTTTAAAAGGAAGTTAGATTGAAAGATTGGGTTAAAGAGTTCCCAGTATAGTACCTAAGAACTGCTTGAAAGATTTTTATAATTGATGGGAGTAGTTTTGAGTAGCAAGACTCCTCTCCTTCAAGAAGTCAAGATAGTAAAGTGTTAGATGAAACAAATCAGTTTTGCTAAGCTTTTGTGAACTAAAAATGTATTATGATGAACTTTTATTCTTTTGTCTTAACTGGAAACATTTTGAAGGTAAAATGAAGAACTGTGTAGTGTCACTAATGAATTGCTTAGAGATGTAGACTGGCTTTATTTTTGAGTAGAGAATTCAGTTATTGAGATTCTTAGTGGAATGAAGAGGTTGTTTTCTGTGTCTGTTTCAGATTTTTGCAATTCCTTGTTGTGATTATAGTAATGAAAATTACTAAAGCAAAGTTTGTTTTTTTATGGCAGACTTTCCAACTGATTTTTGAACACAGCAAGTAAAAGATCAGTTTGCATACTAATCCAAAAGAAAGTGTAGAGGCTGAAGATTTACTGTTGCCATTTAGCGATTGGTATTTAGGCTTAACTGTGTCTTGTTATAATGGTCTTTATCAAGCTTCCAGAGGACCATGTATGTAAGAAATCAATCTATTTCACAATGAATGTGTCATTCATGGCTGGTGGGTGGAGTTTTTGTTTCTTTACCTCATGGCATAGAGAGTATCAAGAAGTAACCAGTGATGCATAAGCTTCTTTATATAGGTGCTCTTCATATTGAATTTGTAAAGAACTGATTAAAGTTCTTTGAAGGAACTAAATTTAAAGCAGGATAAAGTTATGAAAATACTTAAAGTAGTTTAGGTTTTCAGTGTAGTGTTATTCTCCCACTTGAAAACAGGTGAGTAGCTTAAGTTAATCTTCATTGTTGGGATACTTCTAACTTGAAACTTCAAAAATGTTAGTTTTTTGAAACCTAATTCTGTTGCTATTTAAGGAAGAATGTTTATCTGTATTTTGTAACAGAATTTTTGGTGTATAACCATAACATAAATATCCTCATTTTTTCACTATAGTTAAAAGAGATTAATTGTGCCTCCCATTTTTTTATCAGGCTATTGATTTCATCAAAGGAAATCCATTCCAACTTGAGTCACAAGTAGAGAAATTAAATTAAAAGTTTCTCTTAAAGCAAACTTAGTTTCATGTAGCTTCTCTCTCCTAAAGTTTTGGCCTTTTATGTGGATCTACTGTGATGAATTTTCATTGTGCCTTACTTGTTGTACATTCTGGCTACAGAATTTGGTGTACCACTCCTTCAGTACATACAGTGTCCTCTGGGTGACTTGTTCTTGCTCAATTCTGTTATGTTCCTGTATCTTCCTGCCTTGTGTTGTGCAGATTTTTGAGCTGATTGGCATGTAGTTGGAGAGAAAGATGTAATGATATGCCTTATTAAAGGCTCTTTTAGGTCAGATTGCAAAGCACTTTCCTGATGTAACATGAAGTTAAATTCATACTGCTGTAGCGTTACTGACAGGGGAGTTGAAGCACTCCTGCTTATCTCTTGTACTCCTTTCTAGGAGTCTTTGTTTCATTTTCTTCATCTTAGTGGTGAGCTCCTAGAACTGCCTTCAGCAGTCG
Organism: Prinia subflava; assembly: GCF_021018805.1. Classification (NCBI taxonomy): domain Eukaryota; kingdom Metazoa; phylum Chordata; class Aves; order Passeriformes; family Cisticolidae; genus Prinia; species Prinia subflava. Next base: position 68,184,552 of record NC_086283.1, on the reverse strand, counting down.
TAGCTTTGAGTGAAACTCAGGGCATTTGTGGTTCTGGAGAAGCATGACTGATGCTGTTTTGTGGATTTATACTATATACGCTTTGGTTCACTTATGCTTTCAGTGATCATAAGTCCTTCCAGAAAGAAGAACTTCATGTTCCTCCTGTTTAGACTGTCATGCAGCAGACAGTTACACTTCATAGTATTTGTGTATTTGGTGAATATGTATGCCTGTGTATGTGTGTGGGAAGGACTATGGTCTCTTTCTCCTTGATGTCTGTCAAAGAGGCAGAGATTATCTATTATTGACCAAAGCAAGGCAGGGCAGTCTTTTGCTATGTGGTGTGGAATTTTCAACAAAGTGTTTCAAATTCTCTTAAAGTAAAGAGTCAAAATAATAAACCAACTTAGGAAAAAAGCTGTTTTGAGAAGAGATTTATCCGGCTAATGGATAAACTGTCAAGAAAAACTGAGTTTTGAAGTGAGTTTGAAGAATAAGCTGCAATAAGATTTGTTCTTTGTTAACAGATAGTAGTGCATTGACCCCAGCAGAGGGTGATTTTGGCTCCTTTAAAGATGAAGTCACCTTAGATTAGTACAGCACATACATAATACTTACAATATTACTAATGTAGAAAGGACTACCTTCATATTTTCCAATTCAAATAGTTAAGTTTGATCTGTTTTTATTGAATGTGCTGTCCAAGAAGATAGATGTGAATAATTGAACAGGTGCTCCTGGGAAAGAAATGTGAAAGAGAGTGTCAAATGAAAGCCCCACAGATGCTGCAGGTGGGCAATATGTTTGATATCTGTGTAAAAGTTGTACATTTTTTCATTTGTTTTTTAAGAAAAGAGAAGAAAGCAGGAGTTCTTGCAAATGCCTCTGCAAACTGTGAGCTGTTCTTTAAAAAAGTCAGGAATGCTAAATTGTACTGTGTTTGCTTCCCATCCAGAAAGGGGCATATATCTGTCTTAGTATTTCTTGATATACCCTACTTCTATTTGAGTAAACTGAAGACAAAAGTTTCTGTTTCTCATCAGCTACACTTACTCAGTCTTGAGCATGGATCTGAGGTTCTTTTTAGAAAAGTTCTTTTAAAGTCTAGATTATGGAGCAGAAATCCTTCATTATTAGGGCTGCAGGCAAGGTTGACTGCAGTATTAACTGGGTGGCATTGCTGTGTATGGATTAGTGCAGGCTGTAGTTTTGGTTAGTTTTATATTTAGACATGGGGAGCTCCATGTGAGCATGACCCCACCAGTGATCCCTTCCACCCCTAACCATTCTGTGCTTCTGTGCTTCCTTTGGAAGCAAACTCATTTGATGGTCAAGTTGAGCAAAGTTTTTTTTAACTCTTACATTTTTATGACTGCTCCTCTCTTAGCTAGCAAATACATCTGATGCCCTTTTCTACTCTGGGTATTTTACAAGAAGCAATGAAATGACCTTCACAGTAAGATACCTGGTGAGGTGGTTGCGATTATGCTACATCCCCTTTCTTAGTAAATATGTACAATGATGACGTCTCAGAATATTCTGTGACTCTGTAAAACCCAATAACTAGTAACCCAGGATATTTTGTTCAGGATGCCTGCTCCCCCATCTTAAGGTTTGTTAAGTACAATTCATACCTATTTCTGTCACTGAATGGGAAGTGCTTCTGTCATGCTCAGTGATATGAAACTAAGCTTAAGACACCTAGTTGAAATTCCATTGACTTACTTATCATTGCAGGAATAAAGTCCAGTCTCCCATGATTCCTTCAGTTATATTGACTCAGTAGCTGGATTCCTGCAATCTCACATATCTTTTATTTTGTTATGAGTGTGAAGGGGTTTTTTGGCAGTGGTTTCTATTATAGTGAAATTTTTAGAAGGACAAAACTCAGCCTGATGTTGGCAAAAGGGATGGAAAATGCTTTGAGTGCAGCAAACTTCTGAAGCGCTGTACTTAGTTATAGTAAGAACCACAAAACAATCCTCAATAGGCTAGGCTCTTAGCTCTGGTTATAAATAGATGAGACATAACTACTATAATAAGAGGAGAGCTTGAAAGAGTGAGGGGGAATAATATTATGGTGATGATTTTCTTTCCCACTCCTTTCATCTACCTTAATCTCTGACCATTAGGCAGTAGCTGATAATAATCTTGAATTATGGACTACTCTTAGTCTCTATAGCTGATTAATTGTTTTCAGTGTTTTCTGCAAACTTTTATATTGTTTGTCCAGATTAATATTTTTATGCTTGCTGCCTTGCCAAGCAGTTGCTGCAGCTTAGGAGTTAGTAGACCTCTGCATGGGGTCAGTCAGTTAGTACTGTCAGCAGCTCTGATCAGGTAGGCACTTGTCTACAACCAGTTAACCATCTCCCTTTTCGTATTCTGTGGAATGAATAATGGAGAAGCCTCTGGAATGGCTCTGCTTGTCATGCAGGAAAGCTGACAGGAACTGAGAGAGAGACTATTGGGCTCCACTTGGTTTAAAGTCCAGACAAATGTTCCCAGAGGATCACAGCTTTCATGGTGACTTGAACAATTTACTTAGAAATTTGATGGTAAACTGATAGGATTGAAGATTAATTTTTATTAATTTTTTTGGCGGTAGATGTTTTTGTATACTAAAAATCAGACACCATCTATACTCTTAGGTCTAGAAAACAGCCTTAGTTTTCCCCTCTTCTGTGAATGTTCTTTGAGATACTACTGAATCAGGCCTTTGTATTCACTCTGAATATAAAGAGCCAAACTGAGGAGCATAAATACACTGAAGAAGCAGAGATAGGGTAGACTGGCCGAATTGGTATTGGAAAAACGCTTAGTGCCTTCCCCTAAGGCTCTGAAGAGATGTGGGGGAGATTAGCAAATGGCATCCACAGAGTTGCTTTGCTTTGTCTACTCACTTTGAGTCCATCATGTAGAGTTCAGCTCCACTAATAGATACGGATAGGAAAATTGCAAGAGCATAGGGATGTCAGAATAAAAACTGGAGAAGATATTGTTACTGGAATAAAAATAACTATGGAAATAACAAAAATTACTGGGTTTTTAAACTGTATTGTAATCTTAGGAATTAACAAATGTGCGTCTCACACTAGTATAATTTTAGGTCTTTCTTGTGATTTCAGGTAGTAAGCTCAACAAATGGAGAACTGAACACAGATGACCCAACTGCAGGCCGTTCAAATGCACCCATCACAGCTCCTGCAGAAGTAGAAGTAATGGATGAAACAAAGTATGTCCTTATTTTTATATTCTTTGGATGTTTTGTGCTGGGCTGCTTCGATATTTTTCTCATATAGTTTTTCAGAAAGTACTGTCTGAACTGAATATTGCTGAGAAGCAAAACTGCAGTGCTATACTTAATTTTGTCTTTAAGTTTTTAAATACTAGAGTTCCTATAGCTTGTGCCTTTTTGGCTAAGCCTTGTGACGTGTCTTGCTATGCTGGCTAGAGAAGTGCATGCTTTTTTGATATTTCAACTGATTTTGAAATATTTTGTGATAGTGTTCTGACTATCAAAAACCATGCGTGGAAGATGTAAAATTCTTCCTCTATATCGTATTCTGATTCTCTTTTTTTCCCTTACTCTCTTTCTGTATAGCTGCCAGAAAGTGTTGAACATGTGGTGAGTTATACAGCACAGGCAGGCAGCAATAGCCCCAGGAGCTTTGTTCTTGATATTGGGTTTAAAACTAATTTCAGAAAACTTAAAAATGAAATGTCTATTTAGAAATGACAAAAACCATTTTAATTCTGTGAAACATTTAACTGTTTATACAAAAAGCCACCTTCAGGAGCTGTTCTGCCTGCTTCAAATCCTGCTTGCTTTTAAGTTGTATAGTTTGTGATGTACTTTACATCAGACTTTTAAATGGATACTAGAATATTTTTTCTTACTTTCTATTCTGTTTGAAGGGGGGAAGTATTCTTTTTAAATATTTAAATATAGCATTCAGCTAGCGTATTAACATCTAGAAAATAACTCACATGATTAATTGCTAGCAAATGTTGGAGCTATTCCAGTTATCTCTGTAAACAAAGTATTTACCAGAGTATTAGTCTGTGACAACTTTCTAACTAATCACTAAAACATAACTTCAAGGTTCCTTAATGTTACAGGGAAAAGTATTAGGAGCTGTTACCATGGGATGTACAACTAATATTTATATATTTGGGTAGCTTAGACTTAGACTTGATAAGGGGTACAGAAAAATTTTCTTGATAGGTAAAGGTAATATGAATTCCAACATATTCTATTTTATAATTGTGCTTGAAATAGGATTTTACAAGGGTGTGGATCTAGTTTGCTGTAAAATAGAGGCACACAGGTATGAAGGATACATTAGTAGCAGAGCAATTCAGTAGCAGCAATTTTTCTAGGACCCATTTTCCCAACTTGGGAAATTTCTCAAAGTGCAATTTTTTTTGAAGCAATTGTTCCACAGGTTCTGGTTTTGGTAGGTAAGCCTTATTTGTATGTGTAATTAATAATTTTGAATGGAGATGTATGTAGAGCCACATTTTTGCACTGGCTTTCTGTGAGCACTTAGAAGACATAAATTCTTTGTTACCATCTTTGTGGAGCAGGGTACTATTTTACTGTCAAGAATACAGTAAATAATATACATATATATTTGAAACAAAAAAATCCAAAGGGGCAAGGATATTGATAGATATAGATCACATAGATAAGTTCCCTGTCCCCTCTCTTCATATAAGCATAGTGATAATTTTCCTTATACTCAACTCATGTACACACAGAAAAAGATGGAATTTCTTGCACTTTCAGTAGTGCTTAGCATAATTAAACCCATTTTTAGTTCCCTACTTAGTTATCTGCAGGAAGTTAAGAGAATTCTCAGGAGCCAAGATGCTCAACTGCTTTTGAATTGCAGAAGTTCACTTTTTCTGATATGAATACGTAATGGACAAATATGCTATACTTGACCTCTTCGGCCTACTCTTAACTGGTTTTGTTACAGACAAAATAACTAGTCTCAGTGTCCTACTCTTTAGATTGGTTTTCTTTTTTTGAGTATGTAACATTCAAATTAGTGTTTCAGCACTGTCTGTTTAAGCTGAAGTTTCCTCAGTGACTAGAGGGTTTTTGGTGGGGGGCAGTTTTTTATATTTTGAAATTGTTTTATATTTTGGCAGTAATTAACATACATGCACGCCCACTCACTCTCACCCCCTCTCCAGCTTTGCTATCAAACACCAATGCATAGGTACACATATTTTTTTCAGAAAAAGCACTTCAAAAGATTTAGATAATTTTACATTTTAACATGGTAATTACAAACCTAATATCAAAGGGGGTTGTGAGACATTTGAATATTTGTTTATAGTTTTTACACTGTGGAATAGGTTAAGGGAATGGGATTACTAGTGAATTACTAGTGATTACTATCTTTCATGTCTGTGACATGGATATTTTTGGTTTTAAGGAGACATTGTTTTCTGAAAAGACTCTCAGTCTGTGCCTCTTTCATAATCTTTTCTCCACATGAAAGTATGAACAAAGCTAACCTCTCCTGCTCATATCTTCTGTTCGTAGCATTTCCTCATATGCTGAAAAGACAAACTTGAATCTTATTTAGAAATGCTTCATTCTTTGTTCTAGATGTTTTCTTAGTTTTAGAAACTTAGCATGACTATATCTTCATTTAAAAGATTTAAAAAACAGTGCCCATTATGTGGGATTTCCGCCATTATGTATGATTTTAACTGTGAAGAAAAATGTAATTTAGCTGAATGTTAGAGTTTCTGCTACCATTTCAGTGAAATCCTGTAAATCAGGAAGGGTAAGTTTAGGATTATTTTCTTCAGTAGGGATTTTATTGTTTTGGGACATTTAACCAACATTTAACCAAACGTTTCATTGTTTGATAAATATTTACGTACTCACATGCAGTATATATTCTGAATCTTATGCCATGTCATTTTCGTGGTGGTTGTGCAGCTGGCATGACTTTAGCAGTCAGTGTTGTGTTTTGGGTATTTTGATGCATTTGTTTTTTTGTTTGTGAGTTGGGGATGGAGGGGGTTGTTGGTTTATTATTGTTGGTTATTCTAGTTGGGTTTGGTTTTTAGAAAAGTTGCTTTCTGCCCTATTTCAGTTGTTACTTAATGAAGTTATAAAGCAAGGAGAAAACTAACCTGATCGCTGAGCTGGCCTGACTCTTGGGGATCTAGAGATCTATCTATAATTTTCTACTGATGCTCTTTCATTTATCACGGAGCATTTAAACTGTCTTTACTGTTTGCTAGCCATCACAACAGTTGCTTCTATGAAGCATATGTGATGTGGATAACCAAAAGGCTCTTCTGTGGGATAACAGAGAAGGGCAAACAAGCAGTGATTGATCTGTCCTTTTTGCATCTTGCATCTTTTTTGCCACTTTAAACACTTAATACTAATGCTGTAGTAAAGTGCCTGCCAAATGCTTGATGACAAATAAAAACCACAGCTATTTAATAACAAATGACAAATTAAGTTATTTAGAATTTTGGCCCAAGGCACTGTTCAAGTGGAAGGAAGGGTATTGAAGGGGAAAAAGGATATGATAATGTCTTAAGAAGGACAAGAAGTATTCAAAACTATAATGCTGAGGTTGCTACCTCAGATAATACCTCAAAGGTCACTTTAGATTGTACAGGAAAAGTGCAGTGTTTTTTGCATTTTATAGATTGCTGTTATACTGCCTACTCTAGAAATGTTACATAAACTACAGATAAAGGTTAGCAGTCATTAAATGCTTTATTTAAAAGAAAATCCTGTCCTGGAAATAGAAATTTTTAGAACTTATCTCTTCTGTATTCTGCATGTGTATTGAATAGTATAATAAATTTGTTTTAATAGTTCTTAATGCACCTAAGCAATGTAATACCTGTATTATGTGTAAGTGACAATAACACCCTCTAGTGACAGTATGCTTAAGAACAAGTCTACATTTCTGTTACGAATTATACTTATTGAGAGATTATGCACTATGAATCTCTAACTCAGGGCTGTGTTTCTTTCATAAAATTTATTGTCAGGCAATACAGTCTGATATGTCATAATCCCATGTAAAGGTTCATATATTTAAAAATTACATTTATTTGGTCTTGGAAGCCAATTTAAAGTTTAGCACTTCCAGATATAAAAATACACAGTGTTTCATTGTACTTCAGTTCAGATTTCCAAAACAGTCCTGTGGTTTACAATTCATCATGGGATTTGCATTCCTTGAGTCCTTTTTAGACATGGTATATATTAATAAGATATTTATTTTTCCACACCAAATAGAAGTTTTCAGTATTTAGTGATTTCTCCTTGAATTGAAATACATTGAATAGTTTTTATAATTAAAAAAAAACAAACCAAAAAAGAACTGTTAATAGAAATTACACTAATTATAGTAGTATTATGAACTCCAAAAGACCAGAGGATTAAAAAAGCAGTGCTTTATGTTGGTTAAAAATAGAACTCTTGAATTCACCATTGCATGATGTTCTTTTTCTCTGGTTGACAGAGAAGTAGCAAACTAAATAGGCTATGCAGAAGAAATGAAAAACAGTATATGAGATTTGCAGCAAGGATGAGTTAAAATTTTCTAATAAGGAAAGCAAGAAAACCTAAAGTGTGCCTGAATTGTGAAGAGGATCCAAGTAGTCCTAAGCATTTAAGAAGTCTGATCTACTTGGGTTATAATCCATATAAGCAAAATTTATTTAAAGAGTGAAGAGTTAAAATTCCAGATAGCTGTTCTAAAATATAAATTAACAGTTTTCTGTTACTTTCATCTCCCTACAGTTACTTATGTAACTTGGGTTCTGTATATGCTAATGTTTTAAATCAAGTCAGAATTTTTAATGGGTTTTCCCTAAGGCATGCTAATCTCAAACAAGTATAAAAGTGATTTACCATCACAGTTGAGGGTAGAATTTCCTCTTTTACTGGTCATAGGATAATTCATGTTGAAAGAGAGGAGCACTGATTTGCTTTAAAGCATGACAGATATAAAATACTTGGGATGAAAATCAAACTAAGTTGGAGTTCATACATCTACAAGTAAATTCAAAGCCTAAGTGATAGTGGATGTTAGTGGTTATAGGCAGATGCTAAAAAAGGGTTAGAAGTTATGGGGGGATTTCAGTTACAGTTAGTGACTACTACCCTTCAAAACCACTTATATCTCTTCTTTAAGAAGTACTTTAAATTTAGTAAATACAGTATGATATTTCTGCTAGCTGTAAAAATACTTATCTGTGTAGTTTCCCCTACTGAATTTTAAGTTTGGGCTTCCTCTTCATCAATAACCAATGTTTTTTTCTACTGAAAGTTATGTAACTCTCAGAGCAGTTCTGGTTTGCCTCTGCCCACTGCTACTTTTTCAGTGACTGAGCGACAGGGTGCCTTGGATATTTTGAGAAGGTAACTTCTGTCTCCCCTTACTTTGGATGTTGTTCTCACCCCTTGTAGAACCTTATTTTTAGACCCTTATTCTCCCTGATTTTTAAATGCTTTCCCCATTTCCCATATTCCAGACTAAAACATCTATCGCTTTGGGATTTTAGTGATATAAAATGCTTGGTGAACTTAAGGATTTACTGATCAAGGCTATTGATGCAGTACATTTATATTTTCACTACTGCTGTGTTTGATAGTTTAAGACTCTTCAGTGTATAGTGCTGCAAGTGAGAATTCAATAACCAAACCACAGATCTCCAAGGGGCAAGCTCTATTAGAGTAGACAGCTTGTGTGTTCAGTTTTGATCACACATTGTGAACATTTTAGTGTGAAGCTTTATTTTTAAAGGTGGTATTCAGGACCTGGGAGTTGCTTAATATATGCCTAACAGTACAATTTAAGTGATTTTTTTCAGTGTGTGTGTGTGATTTGTTGCTTTCCTATTTAGCTTATTTTCAAAAGTACTTTCTGGACTTCTGCAGTCCTTCTGTATATTATCTATATCTAACTCCCTCCAACTCTTATTCATTTTGTAGTGTTCTTTCAGGTAGTTTAAGACTGTCTCTATTTGCTGAGTGAAATTCACAGTGTTTGTCAAATTTTAGTTTCATTCATGTAGTATGCAACAAAGCAGAAAAAACAGTATCAGTGTTCTTTATATTTAAGCTGTGATTTTTCACTGTAGTAGTATCATCACAGCACTGGATCAGAACATTAATTATATTGTTCAATAACATTTTCTTCTAAAATATCTTGTGGAATAGCCTTGGAGAAAGTTTTACCAAGTTCTGGTTGACAAAGGAAGCTCGAATTGTTTTCTGATTCTAGCAACAATAGTGTCTTAAGTGCACAAGTTAGGTGACACAGGCATAAGCACAAGCTTCTGTTTGGCATATTGCCAGTTAATATGAAAGAGTACTCTGGAAATGGAATATCCTTTATTCTTACAAATACATTTTTAAGTCAGTATTACCTGTAATATCTGCGCTTTTGATACTCTCATCTATACTCTAAATTTAATAGCTACTTGCCTTATAGCTTTTTTAGTTTGATACTTTTTTCAGAAAAAAGGTGAAATGTGTCAAAAATATCTCTACTTCAGTTTCTTTCTCTAATAAATCACTCGCCTGTAATAGAGCTTAATGTGTTCCTTGTGATGCTGGCTGTACCTGAGCTACATACTTCAAGTGAGACATACAATAAATAGTATAATTTTGTGGTTTCTTTTTATATCATGTGTAATTCATGTCACACTTGCAGGTGCTGCTGCTTATTCAAGCGGAGGAAAAGGAAAACCATCCAGCGCAACAAATGACTAGAACCAAACAGAATACGGGAAAATGCTTACTTGACCGACTGTTGTCTTGTGATCTTAAAAAAAATCCCAACGACAAAACCCAAAGCAAAAACCTCCATAATAAACACATTTTCCGAGGACTCCCTGAGAAACAATATCGTGCCTCTGTGCTTTGATTTGGTTCTTCTGCATCCATCTTCTGTTCTTTTAATTCATCTGTTTTGAAAGCTTTAAGATATTGTCACATAGGAGTGCTTCTTTGACCATTAACATATGGACCAATGAAATGATAGAAAATGAACAGTATCTTGAGCAAAGCTGAACTTGAGAAGTATTTCTTCTTTCCTAGGAAGTAGTAGCAATGTCTTAGATGAAGACGGATGTCATAAATTGGTTATTTGAGTTTGTAGCAGTGTATCTAAAGCAATTTTCTTCAAAAACAAAGAACAAAAATAGAGGTACACAACCATATTGTGAAATAATAAAATCTTAAGATATATTTTGTGAAACTTGCATTGTTTTTCTTTTTTTGCCTTAGTATTAGTTGTTAGTCAAATTGTTATTCTAGTCAAAATTCACTGTGTAGAGATACTGGGGATGCTGGTTTAACTGTTGACAGTTGTCAAAATGCTGGTGCTACTAACAGAATCCAGTATCCTCTCAGTTTGAAAACCTGCTTTTATTTTGCCTACAATGAAGATTGCAGTACAGGAGAAATTATAAGAGTGTTTGTGCAAAGAATACAAATGTTTGTATAATTTAAATTGTATATCTGGTAATGTTGACAAGATTGAATTACCTTCAAAAGAGTTCTACAGAGGAAATATTGAATCTGGTTAAAGCAGAGTAAGGATTAAAGGCTGTATGTTCACTAAGGTAATTGACAATTGACATCATCTTTAACTTGAAAATATGGATGTGCCATGTAAAGTTAGAGGTGTGTTATTTTGCTCTTTAATTTAGAAAACAAATGCAATGGAAATGAGTTAGACTTCTGCCTTCACTGCATACTAGCCCAGAGCATCCCAAATTTCCTGCCTTTTTTCCCCTGGAATTTTCTTCTCTTGGAGTGTAAGGTCACTAGTCATAGGATGGCAAGAATGTGTCAGATGCTTCTCTACAGTCTAATGAAATGTTTGCAATATGAACAAACCAACAGTTCTGTTTACAAGACAGCCCATTTTGTATTTTTTTCTTCAGAAAATATATGTTTCTTTCAAAGCCATAATGACAGAGTTGTAATTTTGTCATGTTTAACTGCCAGTTTTTGAAGAAGGGCTATGGAAGATGGAAGTGACAAGACAGATTTATTGACCAAAACACAGATTATCTCTGTTTCTTTAGAGTTCTCTTAGAGCTAGGTAGCATCTTTTTTCTGTCCACAAATGTCTTTTGGCATACTTATTTATTTTTAATCTGTTTTGTGGTAGCATTTAAAATGTATATAAAAGCAAAGGTACACATTTTTTGCAAAATCATTGCATTTACAAGGATTTTAATTTTATTTTGTAATTTATTTTTCATTAAGAGCCAAAAGTGTATTTTATTGTTTGGATTATGTGCTCATATGTATACTTTGATCTTTGTCAGTATTACTGTTCATGCTCTTAAATTTTTGTTTTAGAAAACCCAAACTTGGCCTACTACAAAAACACACTATGTAACAGGTCATGAGTTTTCACTCTACCAGAGTGTGTTACTGATTCTTTCAAACCCATGAAGTTACTTCTTTGTTTTTGTTTGAGCTGAGAAGTAGGTCACTTGACCATTCTCTTATGAAAACACATCCTTCTTTGTAGTAATTGACCCAAATCTATTGCTTGTACATGTGGTATGTCTATCTCTCACACACCTGATAAATTTTGTTCTTGCAGGTTTTTGATCTCTACAGTGTTTGTATGATCTGAACTCCATAACAAGACAGTGCGAATATTATGGATTTACAATGGTTGAATATATAAAAACTGTTTATTTGCTGAAATGACTAGCAAGTCATTTGCTTTTCAGCAGTTTTTTTAAGTGTTTGATTTTAATGCAGAAGAAAGTTTTCTTCTAGTAAAGCAGTCGGCATTAATGTAGATATGCCAATATGATTTGCATTTATATACTTCCTGTCTACAGTAACAAAGTAAACAATGGCTGGATGTCTAAAACTGAAATACATCCCTGTTTAAATGTAAGAAAAACAATAAAGATAGTTTTTTAAAATTTGCCTCTTCCCCCCCTTTCCTACAGTCTTTGATGAAGTAATGTTTTAGGATGTGCTGTACAAATTTAATCTCTTTGAATGGCAAGGAATTTGAAAGCATTGATTCTCATAATGCTGTCTTGACTTACAGTTGTGTTTTCTTACTTAACAGATGTTAGTTATGTGTTTTAATAGACCTGTTAACAGCAATAGGGTGAGGAGACCTCAATGCAGATGTTTGAAATCTACTCATGAACTAAAGTTTATGCTGTCTGTGCTACCTAAAAAAAGACCTGAGGAGTTCTAGGATATGCAAGAAAAAAATGTTTGGGGTTAGAAGAGGCCCTTAAATAACATCTAGTCCAAACACAAAACACCCACCTAATGTGTGGAAATGTTTCACTGGATCAGGTTGCTCAGGCCCCATCCAGCCTGACTTTGAGTGTTTCCAAGGATGGGGTATCTACAACTTCTTCAGGCAACTTGCTTCAGGTGTCTGGAAAAAAAGTCTTCCTTACATCCAGTCTAAATCTACCCTCTTTCAATTTAATCTGTAATTTCTTGTTCTGTCACAGGCCTTGGTAAAAAGTCTCCTTGTTTTACACTGCAAGTATTGAAAGGCCACAATAAGGTATTGCCAGAATCATCTTTTCTCCAGGCTGAAAAACCCCAATACTCAGCCTTTTCTCATAGGAGGGGTGTTCTCATCCTCTCATCCTCTCATCCTCTCATGATTTTTGTTTCTTTCTCTGGACCTTCTCTAACAAGTAGCAAGTGTTTTTCATGCTAGGGACCCACTATGACCCAGAGCTGGATGCAGCACTGCAGTGGGGTCTCACCAGGGCAGAGCAGAGGGGCAGAATCCCCTCCCTCCCCTGCTACCCATGCTGCTTTGGGTGCAGCCCAGGACACGTTTGGCTTTCTGGGTTGAGTGCACTTTGCTGTGTCATGTCTTTATTTTGCATTCATCAGTATCCCCAAGTCCTTCTCTGGTCTCAAGCCCTTCCTCTACCAGTCTGTACTTAGCGTGGAGGTTGCCCTGGGCAGGACGTTGAACTTGTCCTTGCTGTCACTCAGCTAGTGCATTGGTGCACTCCAAAAGCTTGTCAAAGGCCTGAAGTACATAGAAGGTAGCTTTTGGTAAAGGTCCATTCCTAGGTCTGTTGGTTGCAACTAAAGATAGTCTGATGGGTGAAGATTTGTGGTTGTCTTGGTCACAGCTGATTATGAAGATTTTAAATTTAAGATATTTGGCACTATGAAAAAAAATGTCAGCAGAGATACTGACCAGGATTATGAAAGAGCAGGCTTTTGGCTTTCAAGGGTGCTTCTGTCCAGAAGTCCACCCCAGTGGACTTCTGAGTGATGTGGTGGTTGAAGGCTGTTTTGGGCACAGAGATCACAGAATGATAGAGCTTTTGGTTCTCAGAGAAGTGAGCAGGTGGATCAGCAGAACAGCCACCTTGGACTTCTGGAGGATAAACTGTGGCCTTTCAGCTTTATCTCAGAGCAGACTTTGTATAGTATGGAATATTGCTTTGGACAGTTCGGGTCAGTTGTCCTATTCATGTCCCCTCCAAAGGTTTGCCTAGCCCCAGCCTGCTGGTGGTGGGGGTGCAGAATCTTGGGGAGACAGTGGTGGTGCTCGGCCAGGGCTGCTCAGAGGTAGCCAAAACACCACTGTTAACAGCACCTCACCAGTCACTGACACACAACACAGCAACATGAGAGCTGCTGTGGAGGAAGAAAACCTATCCCAGCCAGGTGCAATACTAGTAAACATGATACTCATCTGCAAGAAGGGTGGAAGGAGGATCCAGGGATCTAACAGGCCTATCAGCCTGACCTCAGTGTTGAAGAAGGTCATGGAGTAAATAATTTTAATTTGCCATCACATGGCAGTCACGCATAGGATGAGAATGGTGTTGGCTCAACCAATACAAGTCCTGCTAAGCCCACAGGGTCTCCTTCTTTGACAAGGTGACCTTAGTGGATGAGGGAAGGACTGGATATTGTCTGTCTGGGCTTTAGTGAACCCTTTGACACTATTTCCTCCAGCATTCTGCTGGAGAAGCTGGCTGCTCATGGCTTGGAATGGTGCACTGGTCACTGGGTAAAAACTGGCTGTGTGGCTGGGCCAAGAGAGTGGAGGTGAATGGGGTTACATCCAGCTGGCAGCTGGTCTTACCTGCGATCTTGACAGAGCATTGCACGTAGCCTCAGTAAGTTTACAGATGACACTGCATTGGGCAGGAGTGTTGATCTGCTGGAGGGTATGAGGGTCCTGCCGAGACCTAGACAGGCTGGATCAAAGGGCTGAGATTATTGAATGAAAACCTCAAGGCTGAGTGCTGAGTCCTGCCTTTACAATAGTCCCAGGCAGACCTACATGCTGGGGAAAGAGTGGCTGGAAATGTGCTCAGCAGAAAAGTGTGATTGACAGCAGCTGAGAGTGCTGATTGGCAGCAGCTGAACACAAGCCAGCTGTGCCCAGAAGGCATCCTGGTCGTTATCAAAAATGGTGTGGCCAGTAGGAGCAGGGATAATCTCAGCTAATCTCAGATAATAAGTCCCCCTATACAGGGCACTGGTGAGGCCACACCTCAAGTCCTGTGTGCCTTTCTGGGCCTCAGTTCAGGAAAGACATTGAAGTGCTGGAGCCAGTCCAGAGAAGGGCAATAGAGCTGGGGAAGGCTCTAGAGCACAAGTCTTATGCAGAGTGGCTGAGGGAGCTGGGAGCATTTTAGCCTGGTAAACAAGGCTCAGGGGGACTTTGAAGGTGTAGCCAGGTGGAGATCAATGTCCTCTCAGAAAAAGTGGCAGGACAAGAGGGAATGGCCTGATATGGCACCAGGAGAGATTTAGATTGGATGCTAGGGAATGATTTCTTCTTCAAGGGGTTCTCAAGCACTGGAACTGGCTCACCAGGGAAATGGTGCAGTCACCATCCCTGGAGGTATTTCAAACATGCAGATGTGATGCTTTAGTACCTGGTTTAGTGGTGGGCTTGGCAGTGCTTGAGAGTGGTTTGGGTTGATGATCCTAAAGGGCTTTTGCAACATAATTCTGTATTAAAGCTAGGAATATACTATTATACCATATTTCAAAAGCATGACGTGTTGGCATTGACTGGCCATTGCTTGGCCATGAGGAGCCATAGATGAACAGTTGCCTTTCTGCGGTTTCGTTTGACACAGCATAGCTGCAAAATATTTATTTGGTTTTTGAGGCAGTTGTCTGTGGGTGACTATGCAAACCTCCACTTGGTTTGATGAGTTGACAGTTGGGGCTTGGGTTTCCAACTGTGTCTTAAATTCATCACACATTATTTTAGTATTTTCTTTATTGCTCATTTATTGCGTCAGCTAGCATGTTTGTTGTGGCGCACATAAACAAAATAGCAAGAATTCTTTACTGCTTCAGAGATACAAATCTTGGGATTTCAATAGTAGTTCCTCTTTTTTTGTTTTGTGGATACATAGTTTCTGAGCTTGGGTATCCACTTCAGTTTGAATTAATTTTTGAGGGGTAAACCCATTTGCTTCATCAGCTGAGAATATATACTATCAGCATTCTGCCGTATGGGCTTGTCCTGACGATCCCTGCTAGAGGTTTTGTTTTTCAAATTAATGCCCTCTTTCCATGAAAAAGAGGGATTGAAGACAAAGTTCTTTAGAGCTCCCAAGAATTAGGTGGGTAGGAAGTATACACAAATTGCTCCAATTTGATTGATAAATGTCCCTGCATGGACTAAAATCACAGCTGAATGTAACAATCTAAATTTGCTATAATAACAGTTTCTTACATGCAGGACAAATTAATGTATTTCTATATTTATTTTCTTAAATAAAGAAATTGTAGTCTGTAGTCTGGTTGTGCTATGCCATTTTATGAAATAGTTAGAGAAAACTACTCTTTCTGGAAAAGACAAGGAAAGCTTTTGTAGTCTTAGGAGTACCCACATGTTGCAGGTGAAATGTGCCCTCTGTATCAATGATTAATACAGAGAATTTCAGTATCTGTAATTCAAGGTCTGTAATTTTGCCACCCAGTTAAGCATCAGTTTTGTGCATTATTGAAAAATCTCCTGGTACAATAAACAGGGAACTTGTCAGCTTTGTCATGTTCTTACTTGCTTGGAGTATCAGGATCATCTTCCACCGGCAGTTTCTTTGCCGGAAGCTCTGTGAGCTCTGTATCCATTTTGGAAGAGTTGTTTACCTCAGAGGTAAGCACAGATGCTGTAAATGCACTTGAGCAGGTCACTATGAACTGCACTATGTGGCAATACTCTGAGTGAGCAAATGAGGGAGGGCACTGTTTGAAGCTCTCTGCTGTTGATACCTTCTTTTCACTGAGACCTTGGCACTGTGCATGGCCTGGGGTGCTCTGATACATGAGATGGAGACACTGGTGTCAATTTGTATGTTAAATGTTAGTAAAGCTCAACTGATTTCTTTGTTATTATTGGGATTTTTGTTTGTTTGACTATTTGTTTTTCACTATAAAATAAATATAAATGAAAGTTCTGCTGATTCCTCCCCACACCACAGTGGATATTCTTGCTCACTCCTGGGGTTTGTGCCACTCCATGTTGGAGCCCAGGGGCTGAGAAAACTGGAGGGTGGCACAATCTGCTTGTCCTCTGCAGAAAACCACATTTACAAAGCTAGTTTTCAACACCTGGCTCAGTACAAACGATATCCACAGCTCTTGGACAATGTTTCAAACAGTAATGCTTTTTTTTGGCTAGGTTTTGGTAGGAGGTGTGCTTTCATCTTTTAACCTTAGTTGAACTCATGCCCCCACTTTTGTTTGATTCGATATAACTTTACACAAACTTGGAAAGCTCTCAGATGAGATCCAAGGTCAGTGATTCAGCCATAAAATGACAAGACAACTGGAAAGATTTTTTTATTTGGATGGTTTGTTTCCAGATGTTTAGTAGTCTGCTGACTGGGTGCCTACTGGGGACTCAGTCCGGTCGAATGGGTGCTAGAGTCCCAGCCTTTTGCTTGCACGGTCAGGGAGGGACATTTGGGAGCTGTGGCCTGAGCACAGCTGCAGCAGGCAACTTTACCAGAGTGGACAACCATGTAAAACTGTGGGTGCCCAAAGGGATGCAGGGCAGCCCCAGGGGCCGGCAGAGCTGCTGTGCAAGACTGCTGCAGGGTGTGAGGACCTAAAGACCACAGTTGTCCGTCTGAAAACAGTTGAGGCCGCAGAAGGAACTTGCTGTAGGATGGATCACCCAAGCAGGAACTTGAGATAATAAGCACAGACTGGAGAAACTTACAACAGGAAGATGCTAATTAGAAGCCTGGTGGAAGTGAGATTTGGTTAGCTCAACCTAGTTAATGCATCCAAACAAAAGATTCCCACTCTGGCAAACTGTGGGAAAGGAAGCCACTGCTCATACACATGCCACCCCAAGTTACAGGAACACTTGCGACCAACCTGTGGATACCTGGAACTTGGACTGTATAAAGGTGATTCCCCCGGAAGAATGACTCCAGGATACCCACACTGGGAGGCCCAGGGTGAAGAAGCACCAATGGGACACTGCTGGAACCACGGGTGGTGACTGTTTTCTGCTTGATCTCTCTCCTCTGCCCCACTCGTTTTTCTGTTTCTTTTTTCTACTTCACATTTACAGTTTAAAAAAATCCTTATTACTGGCTTTGGCATATGGTCTCATAAGCATCTTAATTTAGATGGAAGCATCTCTCACTGTTTGGATCATACTGGCACAAAGCCCCAGCTATTCTGTTCAAGGTGTCCTGCTATTTTTTGGGAAGGTGTGCCATGATTTGGTGAAGGAGCAGAGGCAGCAGAAGCAGCCTGCTGGAGGTTAGGTTGGGCCTGGTGCACTGTGGGGATAAAAGCGAGGGAGCATGAGGGTTATTGGCAGCAGCTGCCCCTCCCACCTCTTCTGGGCTTCTTTGAGGGCAGTTTTCTTTCAAAGCCAAGACTTTAAAAATGCAGCTGTTGGTCTCCTCTTGCAGATGACTATTTTCTTGCACCTCTTGAGCAGGTGGGGATCATCTCTCTTGAAATTAGGGTTGTAGGAGAAGAATAACTAAAATCTGCAAAAGCAGTTCAAGCTAGTTGCCAGCCTTTGGAGACACCAGGATAGGAGAACTGAGCCTTATGCTGGTGAAAGACCAACGTGGTCTTGAAGAGGTCTCATGGGTGTTTGAAACCTAAAACTTAGGCTGACTTAGATCGTTCTAGGTTTCTGTTAAGTAGTGAACACCCTTAAGAAGAAAGAGAAAAGAAGAATTTTTGCTCTCTTCCTCCTCTCCTTCAATGCCAAGGCTTATGTGAATCTCTTGTGCTGGAATCACTCTGAGTCAGTTTGTGTGGAGGGGAAGTGATGCAGATTGCCACTTAGCTGGGCTTTGCTGTCACCCTGCAGTACTGTTTAGCTCAATAGCCTGGGAAGGAAGGGCAGTGACTGTGTACTGAGAAAGTGTGGGTGGCCAAGCCAACAGGAGACAGCTGGGACAGGTTTGTACCAGCTATTGAAACATTAAGTGGTAACAGAATAAAAATTATGGCTTCCACTGCGAACTACTACAGGAGGTTGCTTGATGTATTTGCTTTAATAAGATTCTTTTGGCAACCATGACTTGCTAGAGGAGATACTGAGGAAATTTTTGGGAAAATATTTCTGCTCTGGTCCGTCTTTCATACCTGCCTGGAAGTTAATTTTATCCTTTGTAGATGCTAAACATCAAAAGGTATTCTGTTTTCTCTGTTGCCTCATCCTTAGGACAGGAGAAATTAAGTCTGCTGATGTATCTGGAGCAGCAACTGATGATGATCCTGCTCTCCTCACCACCAAGCTTAGGCTGCAGCCCTGCTATTGCTCAAAGTAACTGGTAGCTGTGCAAATCTACCCAGAAGTTTGAAGTATCCAGGGAGGTAAGCTTAGAAGGTTGACATATTTCAAAAGAAATACCAATTTAAAAGTAAATGGGACATTTTTTTCCGTGAAAACTGATGAGACTGTGTCCTACTGATGGAAATTATCTCTGCCTGTGGAAAGTTCAAGGCTGAGGCTGAAATCCAAACAGCAACACTACGGCTATATTTGGGTTGTATTTCAAGGTTTCAGTAGCAGGGAGCTATGGAGATGGTTTCTGTGAGAAGCTGCCAGAAGCTTCCCCCATGTCCAACAGAGCCAATGCCAGCTGGCTTCGGGACAGACCCACTGCTGGCTGAGGCTGGGCCAGTCAGTGGCATTGGTAGCGGC
This sequence comes from Prinia subflava, assembly GCF_021018805.1. Lineage (NCBI taxonomy): Eukaryota > Metazoa > Chordata > Aves > Passeriformes > Cisticolidae > Prinia > Prinia subflava. The sequence goes on along the minus strand of NC_086283.1, from coordinate 68,165,368 downwards.
TCTGAGGCAACAAATTGAACAGGGGGAAGAAGTTTTTGTGCAGGAGCAATTGCAGCCAGGGAAGAATGGAGTGAGAATATGCAATAGAAACAGTTCTGTAGACACCAAGGAAGAGAAGGAGGGGCAGGAGGTGCTCCAGGTGTGTCCTGGGTTAGCACAGCCCAGATGTTAATGCACCCATGAATATATGTGTTTTCCCTAACAACTACTGTGGGATGTGATCAGGAACAGGGCAGAGCAGGCTTAAACCTTAAAAACAGAAAAAAACCCTTTATTACATTACATAAGAACAGAGATAGAAAACTCTAAACACACAGAGAGACAGAAATAAAAACTTCTCAGAACATTTTTTCTCCTCCCCCTGTTTCTACCCTTTACACATTATCCTCTATAGACCAAACCTTTGGGTTTTAAATCAAACAATCACCCCTCAAAAAAACCCCAAACCTTCAATTCAGCAAGGTAGAGAGGAGTCTCTCCTGCACCACAGACTGCTCCTCAGAAAACACGGGCCTACCCCTTATGTGTTTTTATGTCACCCGTGGCACTGCCCGGAGAAGTCTGCCAGGGGACACTTTCTCTTCCTATGTCCAGTGCTCTCACCACTGTCCATAGGCTGAAGCTGCATACAGGGCTCTTTTAAGGATGCTTGCATGCCGAGCTCTCCCCATCTTTCCCCTGGAGCTGAGGGCTTTGTTTTCTCTGCGGGCAGAGGGTGCCACCACACCCTCTCCCTTCTCTTCCCTTCCCTTCCCTTCCCTTCCCTTCCCTTCCCTTCCCTTCCCTTCCCTTCCCTTCCCTTCCCTTCCCTTCCCTTCCCTTCCCTTCCCTTCCCTTCCCTTCCCTTCCCTTCCCTTCCCTTCCCTTCCCTTCCCTTCCCTTCCCTTCCCTTCCCTTCCCTTCCCTTCCCTTCCCTTCCCTTCCCGCACCTTCCCGCACCTTCCCGCACCTTCCCGCACCTTCCCTTCCCTTCCCTTCCCTTCCCTTCCCTTCCCTTCCCTTCCCTTCCCTTCCCTTCCCTTCCCTTCCCTTCCCTTCCCTTCCCTTCCCTTCCCTTCCCTTCCCTTCCCTTCCCTTCCCTTCCCTTCCCTTCCCTTCCCTTCCCTTCCCTTCCCTTCCCTTCCCTTCCCTTCCCTTCCCTTCCCTTCCCGCACCTTCCCTTCCCTTCCCTTCCCGCACCTTCCCTTCCCTTCCCTTCCCGCACCTTCCCTTCCCTTCCCGCACCTTCCCTTCCCGCACCTTCCCTTCCCTTCCCTTCCCGCACCTTCCCTTCCCGCACCTTCCCTTCCCGCACCTTCCCTTCCCTTCCCGCACCTTCCCTTCCCTTCCCGCACCTTCCCTTCCCGCACCTTCCCTTCCCTTCCCGCACCTTCCCTTCCCTTCCCTTCTCTTCCCTTCCCTTCCCTTCTCTTCCCTTCCCTTCCCTTCCCTTCCCTTCCCTTCCCTTCCCTTCCCTTCCCTTCCCTTCCCTTCCCTTCCCTTCCCTTCCCTTCCCTTCCCTTCCCTTCCCTTCCCTTCCCTTCCCTTCCCTTCCCTTCCCTTCCCTTCCCTTCCCGCACCTTCCCGCACCTTCCCGCACCTTCCCGCACCTTCCCGCACCTTCCCTTCCCTTCCCTTCCCGCACCTTCCCTTCCCTTCCCTTCCCTTCCCTTCCCTTCCCTTCCCTTCCCTTCCCTTCCCTTCCCTTCCCTTCCCTTCCCTTCCCTTCCCTTCCCTTCCCTTCCCTTCCCTTCCCTTCCCTTCCCTTCCCTTCCCTTCCCTTCCCTTCCCTTCCCTTCCCTTCCCTTCCCTTCCCTTCCCTTCCCTTCCCTTCCCTTCCCGCACCTTCCCTTCCCTTCCCTTCCCGCACCTTCCCTTCCCTTCCCTTCCCGCACCTTCCCTTCCCGCACCTTCCCTTCCCTTCCCTTCCCGCACCTTCCCTTCCCTTCCCGCACCTTCCCTTCCCGCACCTTCCCGCACCTTCCCTTCCCGCACCTTCCCTTCCCGCACCTTCCCTTCCCGCACCTTCCCTTCCCTTCCCGCACCTTCCCTTCCCTTCCCGCACCTTCCCTTCCCGCACCTTCCCTTCCCTTCCCGCACCTTCCCTTCCCTTCCCTTCTCTTCCCTTCCCTTCCCTTCTCTTCCCTTCCCTTCCCGCACCTTCCCGCACCTTCCCGCACCTTCCCGCACCTTCCCTTCCCGCACCTTCCCTTCCCTTCCCGAACTTCTCCTCTCCTCTCCTCTCCTCTCCTCTCCTCTCCTCTCCTCTCCTCTCCTCTCCTCTCCTCTCCTCTCCTCTCCTCTCCTCTCCTCTCCTCTCCTCTCCTCTCCTCTCCTCTCCTCTCCTCTCCTCTCCTCTCCTCTCCTCTCCTCTCCTCTCCTCTCCTCGAGTCTCCTCTCCTCGAGTCTCCTCTCCTCGAGTCTCCTCTCCTCGAGTCTCCTCTCCTCGAGTCTCCTCTCCTCTCCTCTCCTCTCCTCTCCTCTCCTCTCCTCTCCTCTCCTCTCCTCTCCTCTCCTCTCCTCTCCTCTCCTCTCCTCTCCTCTCCTCTCCTCTCCTCTCCTCTCCTCTCCTCTCCTCTCCTCTCCTCGAGTCTCCTCGAGTCTCCTCTCCTCTCCTCGAGTCTCCTCTCCTCTCCTCTCCTCTCCTCTCCTCTCCTCTCCTCTCCTCTCCTCTCCTCTCCTCTCCTCTCCTCTCCTCTCCTCTCCTCTCCTCTCCTCTCCTCTCCTCTCCTCTCCTCTCCTCTCCTCTCCTCTCCTCTCCTCTCCTCTCCTCGAGTCTCCTCTCCTCGAGTCTCCTCTCCTCGAGTCTCCTCTCCTCGAGTCTCCTCTCCTCGAGTCTCCTCTCCTCTCCTCGAGTCTCCTCTCCTCTCCTCGAGTCTCCTCTCCTCGAGTCTCCTCTCCTCTCCTCGAGTCTCCTCTCCTCGAATCTCCTCTCCTCTCCTCTCCTCTCCTCTCCTCGAGTCTCCTCTCCTCGAATCTCCTCTCCTCGAATCTCCTCTCCTCGAATCTCCTCAAATCTCCTCTTTTCACTTCACTGCAGCAAGTCAAGCTAGGCTACATTCACCCCAAAAATGCAGTTTATGTTCAAAAGAGACTTGAGTTCAGTCTATGGCTAACATTATGCAAGAAAAGTCCAGCTCAGAAGCCACTCTTCTTCAATTCCCTGCCCATCGGGTTCTTTGCAATCGTGCTTTATCATCTCAGTCCCAGTCTGTTTTTCTTTCTCTTCTGAAACCACTAGCTATGAGAATCAATGTCTAAGAAAAGTTTCTTTTTGCCTCAGAAAGGGTTAACAGTTCCTGGCTCCCGGCAGGGCGCTGCAGGCTCAGGCACTCCCAAGCTCCGCAACTCCCACACAGCTGGGCACTTTCTCCAGGAGAGGGGGGAGGAAGGAAGGCACCTCTACAGTTTTCCACCCCTCCAGCCTGGATGGGGCCAGCTCAACTCAAAGCTTGTCTCTTCTCTTCTTCCCCCGGGGCCCCAGCTTACTTTAGTCTGCAGCGTGGTTCTCTTCAGCCCAGCCACGTGGCCCCCTCCCCCACCCAGCCTAGTAACTGGGCAGGGGAGAGGAGAAGTTTCCCTGCTGAAACTGGAACCCAAAAGAGGCCGAACCCCCCTGGAGTCCTGCTTTTAACCCCTTGTGTCCTCAGAGGCGTGTCCAAACCTCTGAGTGACCAATTCAGGTGCCAGCACAAAACCTGATCACTGATTGGCCTGCCCACATCCCCCTGGAAAAATTCACCTCCCCCCCAACCACGACAAGGTGCCAGAGCAGAGATTCTCCTGCAATTCTAATTGCAGCTGAATTAGTTTTTGAATGGTATTCCTTTCTTTTTTTTTTTTTTTTTAACAGGTTTCCTGCTATGGGTGCTAAAATACTGTCATTTCATTTGTGCTGCAATTTTGCTGCTTAAAGTGAACATTTGAGTGTTCTTTTTCATATGTGCTTTGGAACAGAAATAATTAATTTCAAATAAAATACACTTTATTGAGAGAGATGAGGAATTGAATAACTGCTTCAGAAAATGATGCATTTTGTAGCAAAAATTTTTAGCTTAAAAAAATACCCCACAAGCAAGCAACACGCACACAAAACCCCCAGCCCAACTACTGATCTCATGTTAAATATGTTAAACTAGTAATGTTCAATAGATGTCTCATGTAACTAGTCTACAAAAACTGTACATTTTTTATTTAAGGACTATCCTATAAATAGTTAATTATGTACAAATTGTTCATATTATTGTTTTAAATTATACATTAGAGCATTTTCTATATGATAGAGCATTGGAAACATGCTTAGAGAGGACAAATTATATCTGCATATTTCAAAATACAGAAAGGAAAACAACCAATGTTTTTAACCAGAAAAATGCACTCAAATTTTCAGAAGCTGTCTTTCCATGGCAGCAATATCTATTGTTCTGAGCCTTCAATATCTTTGGAAGTGTAATGTACAAATGTGTAATGTGGAAATTAGCAGAGTAGCTATGGTGGGTACGCACTGATGACAAGCTAGGAACTAAGACACTAGTGTGCAGATAAAACTGAATTAAAAATCGACCACATCTTTCATCATGAAACTAGAGCCGTGCATTTTTTCTTATTGATCTGGTTTAATATGAACACAAAGCTCAACAGCTTATAGATATCTTTGGGATCCTTTCTTTGCATACACCAAAAATGAAAGATTTTGCTAATGGGGTAAGAGTACACAAATGAAACTCAGCCACAGACAGACCTGAGCCTCAGTGGTTTGGTCTGGTTTGTTTGGTTTTAACTGTATAGCTCAGTAAGCTTTAAATCTGTGTGTTTTGTTTTTTTTCTCTATCTGTGTCATACACATAAACTATTTTCCTGACCTAAAAGAGAGAAAATAGAGTTAGGACAAAAAAAGAAATTTGAAGAAATGCTTTACTATAGATGATTATAACACGGAATTTAAAAGGTGTGCCATAACTGAAAAACATGAAACATTACATTTCCTTTCATGTGAAGCTTGGTGTGACCTTCACTGTTGGAAATAGCAGGAAAGTATTATTTCTGCAATGAATATTCTGTCACTGTGGACCTCGCGTTAGAGATAGAAATGAAATGAAACACTTCAAAGTTTCAGCGGCCATACTTTAATGTTACATCCTATTTTATACAGTTTTCCAAGTCATTGTGTTCAATTCCAATTGGTTAGTAATTTTCTTTCCACTCAATTCATTGGTTAGAAGGTGCCTGTGTGTGTACATGCTGAGGCTCTGTCTTTGCACAGGTGTTTAAGTTTTTTCTTTGTGGATTCTCACGGGATAGACTTTATTTTTCACAGATGCAAACTGCCTTCTTAAATGAATAGATTGTTATGCAAACTGATTCTCATTAATCTCTCTCATGGAAACTTAACAGGCTATGTGTTAGTTCAGCTGAAATAGCAATAAGGCCTGATTTTACAAGGCCTTTCTTTGATAAGGTTGTACCTATATGCAACAATATACTACACTTTCAGCAGTTGTGAAGCAGAAAGCTTAGCATGAATACATACAGATATAAATTGTCAGGTCACATTTCAGTTAGAGTTCATGTTAAGCAGTAATATAAATGTAAGAGCTTACTTTTAAATTAAATCTGTAGTATAAAGATCAAACTTGCCTATGAGAGTCTTTTAAGGAAATCTGTTGTATTGAAAAGATTACAATTTTGTTTCAATAGACAGTAATGTAGTATGACAAAACTAGGGCATTTCTGCTGGATAAATTTGATAGGAATTAGGACCTGATTCAGCAGAAAAACTGCATCTGCTTCCATGTGGGTGATCTTACCATACAAAAAAAATATCTTTTTTGAAAATAGGAATGCTGCTCTTAGATCAAAACAAAATAAAAAATTAGTCAGTTGTTGTTGCTATGGTTTTCGGACGGCACAGAAATAACAACATGACTCTCCATGATGGTAAAGATGAGAGCAAACTTTATTCTTCTAAATTCTACTTTTATAGAGTAGTTCGGTACAAAGAACATGATTGGTTATTCAGCGTCTACACTCTTTTGTAAATATTTCTTTCCAGTAAACATGTTGGAAAAACACCACCTGCAGATAGTTTCTCACTTCCCAAGGTTTGTTTGAATTCCTCTTTAAGATCTCTCAGGCTAACATGAGAAAGTTACTCGCTTGCCTTTCACACAGACAGTGGCAGAGCCTGAAGCCTAAATTCAGACCAATGTCAGGCCCACAAGTTGTCACAACTTTTAATGTTAGAATACTCATGGACTGAACTTTGTAGTTGCTGAAGCATTTTAGTGATTTAAATTTGAACATTCCCTTTTAGCAGAGGTAAAATGTTCACGTGTGATCATCACTGACACTGTACTTGTTTTTACCTTTCCTTCAGCAAGCACAGTGACGTATGTCAGAGCAGCATGGCAGTGAGACATCACCACCTGTGAATGAATGAAGGTGCAGAGCAAAATCAGTTTGCATGGGAATTCAGCAGATCACTTCTAGTCCATGTGTTATATGGAGATACAAGGTTGTCTCGATCAACAGCTGTGAAGCTTTTAATGAAATATAAACTAAGATGACTTACCAGAAACCACAAGTAGTCTTAGCATAGGCAAGTGATTGCAAGGACATTTCTAATGAGATGTTGTGATTTTTTTCAAATGCAGTGCTTCCAAATGTACTTAATTCATATTAAGAATGAAAATGGGTAAGGTTTGAAAGTCACAGTGCAAGAACAGCCATGTTGCAGCAGACTGAATGTGTACTGAGCAGAGTAGTCTGTCACTGTCAGTGTTCACCATCAGATATCTAAGAAAGAGTGTGAGAAAAGGAAAGATTATACTAATATTTCTCCCAATAATCAACTCTCTCAACATTTCATAGTTCAGGAATGTTCTCAGTCATAAGCAGTGTTTATCAGTTTAATAACCTCACTGAATTTTCTTTTTTCTTTGATTAAGTTGCCCGATTGCTTTGTGAATTGGCACATATCTCTTTCAGACACTAGATGAATGGAGAGTCATGCTGTTAATCTTTCTACATGAATTCAACATGTAGGAATCTTTGGATAAGCTCTCAAACTGAGGTTATCCAAAATTTAGTTTTGGTTTGTCGGAGTTTTTTGGTTTGTTTGAGTTTTTTCTTATGTTGGGGGTGTTTTTTGGTGGTGGTGGTTTTGGTTTTGATTGGGATTCTTTTTTGTCTTTTTGTTTTTGTTGGTTTGGGGTTTTTAACTTCTGAAAATGTGCATTAACACATGTAGGAAATGAGTGCTTTGGAAATAAATGTAGGAAATGACTGATAATCCTGTACAATAATTGCAGACCTTGAGAGGCTGATAGTCAGAAATGCAAGATCATAAAATGCTATCCCTTAACTGGGATAATTCTACTGGATGTAAAACGTGTCTCTCTGCTTGTCATTGTGCTGATGTTACTAACATTTTTGGAAACTTACCTTAGACTGTCACTGAACAACCTTAGCTGGTCATCATCCATGTCCCCTCTATTGCTGAGGCATGGCAGTGGTAAGGAAATTCAGAAACAGCTACAACATTAGTTAAATTGGCCAGGTTTGACTGTAGTTTTGATTGCCCTGGCACATTAACTTTTCCTGATATATCATTCTGAATATTTTATAATGTTTATTTTATGTTCCAGGCTTTGTGGTTTTTTGTTATTGTTGGTTTGGTTTTTTGGTTTATATGTGTGTTTTGTTGGTGGTTGTTGGTAGTTCTAATTGCAGTTCAGAATGTGTTGCAATGTTTCACAATGTCTAGGAAAATAATCTGAATTGGACAATTGCTGTCCTTTTCCTGCTTGGAATGCTTTTTTTTGTCTACACACAGTTTCTAATTCTCATTTCTACTTACACTGTGGAAACCAGATAGATTTGTCTCAAATTGTCATATTTTGGAACTTTCAATAACCAGTGTAGGTCTTGATTTCTGAGCAGCTAATAAATGAGAAAATGTAGTCTGTTCAGTTGCTTTCTAATTATATGCATCTCTGTTTAAAAGTCCTCAAGGCAGAAATTAAAAATGTCAGTGTGACATCAGTTGTGATCTCTGAACACATTAAAGAAAAAATATTAATGCTACAACATATGCACCACATTTGTAGAGTTTGATCTTCTTTGTAATGTTCACTCATTGTTTAGCCACAGGCTTTCAAAAGTGAACTTTTATTCTGGACCTTTTTTTGCAATGTTTATTCTTCATTTAAGTCTTGAGAAACCTTTTAAAATGTATTTTTTATCATCTAACAAATATGCCCTCTAATTTCCTTTTAAACAGCAATGTAAATTCTCACTGTAGCTAGAGAAAGTGCAATTAACTACCCTTATGCATATGTGTGTGTAGTTAGTTCTAACTTTATTTTTTTCATTTTGTGATGCTATTTTCCCTTAGGCTTCCATTTCCATTTCTGTACTCATTTTAGCCTGTGTATTCATTGACACAAAGAGTTGTCTTGTCTTTACTTGTAGTATAAAGCACCATCCTGCAGCATTAATATTTCAGAGGAAATACTGTCTTCTGACCCTATATGTACAAAATCTCAGTAATAACAGACAGAATACAAGGTTTTTGCCCACTGCCTTAGTATCATAACTTACAGCTTATGAACTGTTTGCTACAACATTAGGCACATGAAAGCAAAATTCTGCAGTCGTGGTAGCTGGCTTCACTTAACACAGTCTGCTAACAAACAGCAACTGGCTATTTCAAGTTTCTGGCTGTAAAAGCCTAGAGAGCATCTAGTAATAATGTAACTTCATAAATATTGTATTGGCTGCTTGCTTATTATATGTTTGCCATTGACTATGTATGATCCTTCTGTGGATAATGCTTGTAGCAGTCTAGCTGGCGATGGGTAAAATTTGCAGGTGTATGCAAAATACTTGATTTAAAGCCTCCTGTCTTGAAGGGGAAGGTACACTTCATTGCAAGCTGTCCACACAGAAATGATGCACAGAGAAAGGCACTGCTGGGCTCACTACTTCACAGACAAACCAAGTAAATAAAACAGCTCTTTTGACCAATGACTTCTCTGGTAGAAAAACAGGTGCCTCCCATCACGTATCTCCATATTTCTCATTAGGCAAATGCTGTAAGAATGTTTTTTAACCTTCTTCAGGCCAAAAATGTTTATTTAAATTTCTATAAGGAAAGCCATATCACCTGTTTCAGACGTAATCAGGGTTTGTTTTTTTTTTTTTTAAGTAAACTGGGCTTCTATATTTCTCTGACATCTGAAACTTGTGGGGTTTAAATAATACCTTGAATTATGTGCCTGATAAACGTACAGGGTTTTTTTTTTTCCTTTTTTGTTTGGGTGGTTTTTTTGTTTTATTTTTTTAATTATTGTACGCATGAGGAAACTTGTTTTAAAAAGTGACAAGAGACTTTTTGCTGGGTAGGAGGTTGAAATGTACTTACAGATGTTTTGAGTGACTCAGAATATATGATAGACATTAGGTTTTGGTCTAAGACACACTGAAGGAATCAATAACTCTCTGGTCTTTCTTTTCCTCGAGGCGAGGCTTGTCTGTTTCAAATTGTAGTGGGGTGTCTGCTGCTCTCTTACACCTCTGGCTGCAGCGGATGGATCGAGTTTCAGGAGACCAGCAGAGCTGAGGGAGCTCGGGCAGCACAAGCTTCAGGCTGGAAGAGCTGCTCGGACGTTCGTCCCCGCAGGACAAAGGTGGAGCCGAGCACGGGAATCCTTTGTGGCTGCCGTCCCGCTGTGGCCGTGCCGCTGGATGGCAGCATTGGCCACGCTTTGGCACCGCCGAGCCGGGCTGGGCTCCGGTTCAGCCTCGTTAAACATCAGCCGGGTAAAAGATTGATAGCGATGCAAATGTATTTATAACCACTAGAGATAGTCACCTTCCACCCCAATTAGCCTTTGAATTGATTTAGTGAGAAAAACATCTATTATGGAATAAAAGTCTTAGTGATTAGTGTTGCATTATTTCACTACATTTGAAATAGCTGTAGGTAAGAGGGTCTTACAGGCATCAATAAGCTTTAATATTATAAAGTGCTTTTAGACTACATCAGAAGCAAATTACAGGTCGATGGTTTGTTTTTTAAGTAAAATATAACTACAGGTACAGTGGGTGTGCTGGGACTTTTTGTCATTTACTACAAAATTACAAAATCTAGCTTATAGAATTTTTCTTTTCATTCTTTTATTTTTAAAATTGATTATTTCACTGATCACAAAAATGTGCATCTTTTGGAAGGTAAAAAAAAAAAAAGTGTATTTTTAAGTTCTCTGATGTTTTTCCCCTATTTTTCCTTCTTTTCAAATACAGTTTACTGCGAAGAACCTGGAGTGAGAGGACTGGTGATGATTCTTTCTCTGGAGTGTGAATCCTGGTGGTACATCAGGATGTCTGACAAGTACTGCTAGGAAAGGATGCAGGCAAGAGGAGAGTCATCTGCTTCAGCTAAAATTATTACAAAGGGCTGATATGGTTTAAGGCTTCTAATATAAAGACCCAATTTACATCACATTGAGTTTCAATTAAGTGTTGAAAATGTTATTTCTTCAAGAGGCAAAATTTCCCTGATATTTGATAATACTGCACTGGTTTTGCTGCTTTGCAACTATGATGTAAATTAGCGTCCTTGCTAAGGAGTGCAATGTGAACAAGCAGCCTTTGAAAACAGAGCTGAAGCTGGATCCTTCCTGATTCAGATTCTGCACCTCCCTCCCGCCCCCCTCCCCCCACTGTAAAATCTGTGCAATCTTTGCTTTCTATTTATGTATTCATTTGTGTTTATATAAAGGATGAAGCTTAATGAAGTCTGTGCAGCCACAGCAGGATAAACCACAGTGTGATCAGATGTGGCCCTGTGCTGTGTCTGAGAGCAAGACCTTGGAGTGTTGTTATTCTCTTCATTGTTCCTCAATCCATCTTTATTTAATATGTAGTTTATATGGTTAATAGCATAGTTTCAAAATATACTGCTGGCATTTTTACTTTTTGGGAAAAAGTGTAAGTGGTGGTTTTTATGACAATAGAAAAGTACTTTACTCAATCCAGCATGCTGGTTTTGAGGGCTCAAATAACAAAGATCCCCTTCCTTCCACTCCCCACAGCAGCTATTGTGACTGTTTCAAAGCCTAGCCTGAAATTTACCTGAATTCTTAATAAATGCTTGCATCCAGATGGCAGAATGTTTTTATGAACAAAGATATTTTTCTTGGTATAAAGTTTTAAATACATTTTATATGTTTGTATTTATAGTTTGCTTTCCAACATTTAAACAAAGAGTATGGAGACAAAGAAAAATGATAAAATAGGAGAGAAATGTTAGCACTGTTTGCCAAGAATATCTTTGAATGCACAGCAGGGTTGAAGGGCTTAAAATCTAGAATGCCCTATACAAATTGGAAAAAAAAAACAATCAAAGTGAATAATTCTACTTCTAGTGTTTTGTGGTTTTTTTTTTTTTTTTTTTTTTTTTTTTTTTTTTTTTTTTTTTTTTTTTTTTTTTTTTTGCAACCCTGTTTTGGATATCTACAATGCACTGCAGCATTGATACCAGATAATATAATGATATCCCACTTAGTCATGGTGAAGCATGCTTGACAATCAATCAGAAATCAGCTGGAAGCAAAATCTCCTGAAGGCAGCCTAGATCTGACGGGATTTGTCCTTATTTGTGTGCATATAAGAGCAAGATGTGCAAGCTTTTTACGTAAATGGCATGCATGAAAATTACACTGGGATTTAAAATATATATTGTACATTATGCAAAATATTTGCTCTTACATATCTCCAATTCTAAGGAAATAAGCAGTCTGATAAAAATAAGATCCAGGGAGCTAATATTGACATTGATTTTTAATTTACACAAAAGTTATTACAAATATATATCAGTGTCAATTAAAGCAGTTTCATTGCTTAAAACATATAGGGAAATCAGATTCCATTTGCCATGCGGATGGTAGCACTGTTTCCAAGGTTCAAAGGTCACTGACAATTAGCATAAGATTTAAAATTAAATTACACTAAATATTGTTTACTATAATTGCTTGAAAATTTGACAGGAGAGTTCAAGTATTTAAATATAAAGAATATATTCTGGCAGCAAACCTCAGTTTTCTTTTTTTCCCTAAGCTTTTCATTTTCAGATGTTTAGTTTTGTATTTGGTTCATAGAAAATACTTTATGTTGCACCTAGGTAACCAGATAGAGCTTATTTACCATAAAGACAAGACATCATGCAACGTTTGTAGTAGTCTGGGAACATGACAGTGTAGATAAGATTAATAAAAAGGCAAATGCAATAATCTGGAGCTGGTTAAACATTTCAGTGGACAGCAGCAAAAAAAGTCAGTCTGGTCATAACTGCAGGATGGTATTTGTATTTGTTAGACTTTATGGTCTTATTTTTCCCAATAGAAATTTTTAGCTCAATTTCTTCTCCAATTGTATTAAAATTTTAGTGTTTAAAATATCTGTGTATGTGAATTCAAAGTTTAGTGGATGCTTTTCCAGGGAAGAAAATACTAAAATGTGCAAGGCCTTTCTGCAAGGATATAATTTTGAAGAAAGTATTGTGATAACAAAAAGTAGATTTGAAGGAGAGACGCTGCTTCAATTTTCTCTGTAGGTACAATTTGAACATTTCTAGAATGGTTTCTGCAGCAATTAATGGCATGACACCAGGAGTATGACACTGAGGAACCTACCCTGACTGATCTTTGTCTTGTGCCCTGATTGGCAATCTCAGATGTGCTAAGATCTGCACAGCCAACTGAATAAGGACTCTATCCCTTTATATAGCTGTGGAAAAGAAGCAGAATAGACTTGGGCCTATTGTTGGAAGGCAATGCTAATGCTTCTTTAAATAAGGGCAAGCTGTCAGCTGTGTTCAGACATGTGATGGTTCAGCCACTCATGGTCTGTGAAAATGTTGTTTGATGCTAATTCTCTCTTTGATTGTTGTCTTGTGTCTGAGAAGATGTTGCAGTTTATGGTATTTCCCATGAGTTGCTTAAAGTTCCTTATGTCACGTAAAAAACAGGGATATGACTGCAAGTTAGTTAGTTTAAAACTAGCCTAAATAAAAAGCCAGTTTTCAGAAGATACAAATCTACAGAAGTTCACTTGAGTGAACATAAGACTGTACATAAGACTGTAAAAAAGTCTATTGCATGTCCAAACTTTTGAGAGAGGCAGACAAAACGAAAACCTTAGATTTCTCTGAATGTTTTTTCATTCGTAATAGGTGAGAATGTTATGATAGATGTGCAATATTTTACATATGCAAGATGTAAGAACAGTTTGGTTAAAACTTAAAAATGCATAGGAATTTTTCCATGTTACAGAATGTAAGAAAATTTGCCTTGAACTGAAGAACAAGGCAACACAAGATTGTCTGAATTACAGTGCTACATATTTCTAGGGGTATGCATAAGGAAAGTATTAGTGGATTCTGTAAGAAATAATCTACACTTTACAAACAAGGTTAGTGTTCAAGAGGCTGTGTGAAGAGCAATTCTGAAATTAAGAGAACACAGGTACATGCTTTTAGTCCAAGTTACTATATTAATGAGAAACCAAATGCTTTTTCAACTTCTAGTTAAAGATAAAATGTGCATTATTTTGAGAATAAGGTGTTTTTCTATTTCCTATACAGGAAAGAAGGATTATTTGTAGAAAGTATTCAAGGATCAACAGTAAATGAGTTTGAAGCAAAGATGAAGCAAACTTTCAAGAAACACCATGAAATTACAAACTGGTGATGACACTACACATGAAGATCAGTTTGAGGTAACATCAGGACTATAGTCCAAAATTGACAAAGATTTTTCTTGTTAAAGGTATTTTGACTTTAGATGATTATTCTAAAATTACAAACCCAGAATTTTAAAATACTGTGTATACTGATTTCTGGAAGTTGAATGAATTGCCAATGCAGATGATATACAAATATTATACAAATGACTTGAACTACTCAAGCATGTTACATTAAAAGTTGTGTCAAATGTGTGCACACCCTACTGCTGTGTGAAAAAACAGTTTCAAAATGCACTAACACTGTACACAAACTATAATCACTTTATAGAAGCAAATATCATTGAAGGTGTTCTTATTTCTTTTCTGCATGACAGAAGATGTAGGAAATAACACATGTTGAGTCTCCAGCCTGAGGGAGACTACAATTTTACAGGTGATCAAACCTTAGAAAAAAACTGGCATGAGAAGAATAATACAGAGTTGCTTTAAAGACCTAAAAACCTAAGATGATTGAATCAGAGACTGGTTTTGGTTTTATTTTTTTTTTCTTCTTTAGTTTTGATTACTGTATATTACTGCATATTCTTTTAGTTTGGAAAGAAGTAAAGCTATCTTTTTGTTTAGATACTTAATCAGCATCCACTGTGCTGTGTCTCTTGAGAAACACACAATTCTCAGTTGCCCTCTCTCCCCCCTTTCCTTTAGTAGCTGATACTTTTTTCTTTTATTATGATGAATTCTTTTACTTATCATCTCTGTTGCAAATTTTCTCTAATGACCAGAGACAGTACTGGTCTAAAACTAGAAGGATGTCTTAAAGCCACACAAACACTTAATTTTTCTCATCTGAAAACACTGAAGCATACCTCTAAATAAGAAAAGTGAATGTTTATGCTGTGCCAACAATCCTAGGAAATTTGATGGAATTTGCTATTATAGTTGATACTTTTAAAACCAAAAATAGATTTTTCTATATTTGATTTTTTATAGCAAAAGTAGTATACGTCTTCTTGGTTTTCCTCTGAGAAATGTTTTTTAGAACAAAGGAGAAAAAAAAGAACTGGATTTTACAATAGATTTAAAAGAGTTTGAATATCTAGAAATAGATTTACCGTATGCACTGAAACAGCATGGAAGAAAAACATTGAGGATTTAAGACTACTTATTTTTGAGAACTGGGAAAACTTAGTCTGTGTCTAATATGCAATTAAAATAAACAAATTCAATCCCTGTAATATTTATGCATTTTATTTTAAGTAACAAAAGTACATGTTCTTTAGAAATTTGCTTTTGTAGGTTTATTGTTTTAGCATTGAAGCTAAATGAAGAAATCATTCTTTTTAAACAAAGTTTTTTAACTGTTAGAAGTAAAGAATAGTAAGAAAAAAACTGAAGTAGAAATGAGATGGCTTTTTTTTCCCACTTTTTTTTTCTGGTGCGTATAGGTTAGCACCATAATACATTGCAAAGACCTATTGACTCCTTGTCCACTCCTTCCTTCCTTCCTTCCTTCCTTCCTTCCTTCCTTCCTTCCTTCCTTCCTTCCTTCCTTCCTTCCTTCCTTCCTTCCTTCCTTCCTTCCTTCCTTCCTTCCTTCCTTCCTTCCTTCCTTCCTTCCTTCCTTCCTTCCTTCCTTCCTTCCTTCCTTCCTTCCTTCCTTCCTTCCTTCCTTCCTTCCTTCCTTCCTTCCTTCCTTCCTTCCTTCCTTCCTTCCTTCCTTCCTTCCTTCCTTCCTTCCTTCCTTCCTTCCTTCCTTCCTTCCTTCCTTCCTTCCTTCCTTCCTTCCTTCCTTCCTTCCTTCCTTCCTTCCTTCCTTCCTTCCTTCCTTCCTTCCTTCCTTCCTTCCTTCCTTCCTTCCTTCCTTCCTTCCTTCCTTCCTTCCTTCCTTCCTTCCTTCCTTCCTTCCTTCCTTCCTTCCTTCCTTCCTTCCTTCCTTCCTTCCTTCCTTCCTTCCTTCCTTCCTTCCTTCCTTCCTTCCTTCCTTCCTTCCTTCCTTCCTTCCTTCCTTCCTTCCCTCCTTCCTTCCTTCCCTCTCTCCCTCCTTCCTTCCTTCCCTCCCTCCCTCCTTCCCTCCTTCCTTCCCTCCCTCCTTCCCTCCCTGGACAGTAAATTGGTTTACTAATGAGAATGTGAGTCTCACTGTTCCTGTTTAGAGGGTATTTAGCCATGGCATTCTTAATACATTGAGTAAGGCATAGTTAGCAGTGAGCTAATATTCTCTTTTAGTTTTGTTTTGTTTTTAGCTGGCTCTTCCAATTTGTGGAAATGTAGAATTTGTTTCCATGGTAACTTTCAGACTTCAAGGCTTGTGGGAAGAAGATGGCTAGGTGTATGATTTAGATTAGACTTCCTAGGTTTTATCGTGTTTTAAATGAGTTTATGTTGGAACAATTTATAATAGTGAGATTTGGAAGGGCTGAATGAAATATTTTGCTATGTCTTTGTTATTCTGAAGTAAAAATCATTCCAATGAAAATTTGACTAAGACTAGATTTGATAGGGGATAGTTTTTTTGGATAGTTTTGGGGTTTTTTTAATGAAGAGAGTTTATTAAGCAATAGTTGCATTTGTGTACTGAAACATTATTGTATGCTGCTATTTCAGAAAAAATCACCCTTTATTTTAGGAAAACTGAACTTTTTATGAATAAATATTGAACTTTAGGCTTAATTAAATACCTTGTGTTTATTGTTATTAGTTCTTATATATGTTTATTTCTTTATTACTAATTCAATTGTCCAAATTACCAACCCCCAAATATTCCTTTACCATTTCCCCTCAAGGTTAAAGTAGTCTAAAGGAAGCTTTTGAAATCTGAAAATAAGGCTGCAGGCCTACAGTGATTTCAGTATTATTAAATGCAAATATGAACTTGTTTTTGATTAAGCCATATTTTTTTTTATAATGTGAGTATGGTTACTATCTTCTTGAACTTGATTTTCTTCTCTTGTAGGCATTTTTAGCACAAAACCCACCTCATGTTCAGCAAGATCATGTATGTATGTTTGTACGCGTGTATGTATGTACAGCTGGTCTTCAAGGCAGGCTTCAGTTCTTCTTCATTAAGGTAACACCTTACGTCTCTAGTGTTTTAATGTTAAAAAAATGATGTGCGATTTTGAGAGATGACAGGGATTTAGGATTCGAAAAGTTAAGAAACCCATGACATATGTGGACTATTGGTTATTTTCATTGTTCTTAATGTAAGACATTTTCTCTGACCAAACAGCTTGATCAGACCCAAACACAGCATCTGAATTGTTGTAGTAGAAGAAACGTTTTTCTGTAACTTACTTTGCTTTGTTTGGGCTAATTTTTAATGGTTTTCTTTAGCTTTCATAAGAAAAAGATTGTACTTAAATACATCTGTTTGTGGTATGGAAAACATTTATTCATAAAACTGAAAGCCTTTTGAAGAGTAAGAAAACACAACATATTAAGATTTTGGAAGAGAAGTCATTCTGCTGAGGAGGATTTGGCATTGCCTAGAGTTTATGAGTCATGCAATTTTACTTCTAGTTTTGTTTGACTCCTCTCCATAGAATATCTTTTCTTTCCCAGGATTTTTCAATCATGAATATGCATCTGAATCTACAGAATGGATAACAAATCAGTCCACTTGCTACTGAAACATACAAGATTAGGACAACTACTTAGATAGGATGAAATATGCCTAACTGAACATTTTGGTGGGCTGATCTTGGCTGCGTGACAAGTGCCTGCCAAATCTGCTCTATCACTCTTCTCCTCAGCTGAACAGAGAAGAGAAAATACAACCAAAGGTTTATGGGTTGAGATAAGAACAGGGAGAGGTCACTTAGCCATTGGTCTCATGGCCAGAAAAGACTGGACTTTAAGAAATTAATTTATCGCCCAACAACTCCAAGTGGAATATTGAGAAATAAAACTGAAACTCAAAATAACTTCCTTCCCACCCCTCCCTTGTTCCTTAGGTCAGCTTCATTTGTATTACTTTATCTCCTCAACCCCGGCAGTGGAGGGGGACAGAGGAGTGGGCCTTGTCTGTTCATCACACATTATCTCTGCCACTCCTTCCTCCTCAGGGGGAGAACTCCTCACATACTTCCCCTGCTCCAGTGTGGATCCCTTCCTGGAGGTGCAGTTCTTCAGGAACAGGCTGCTCCATCATGGAATGAATTCAGGGCCACAAGTCTTGTCAGCAAACCTGAACCCACATGGGCTCCTCTCTCCATGGCTCACAAGTCCTGCAGGAGCCTGCTCCAGTGTAGGTTTCCTACTGGGTCACAGTCTTCTGTCAGGCATGCACCTGTTCTGGAGTGAGGTCCTTCCTGTGCTGCATGTGGATTTCTTCTTTCCCATGGACTTCCATGGGCTGCAGGGACACAGCTGCTTCACTGTGGTCTGCATCACAGGTTGCAGGGGAATCTCTGCTCTGCTACTTGAACACCTCCTCCCTCTTTGTGGCACTTCATGATATGTTTTAGTGGGCATGGGAATACGGTGTCAAAAGTTGGACTTGATGATCTTGGAGGTATTTTCAACCTTAATGATTCTATAATTCTGTGATTCACTGACTTTGGTATCCACAAAGCTCTCATTCTTCTCTGGCTGCAATTGCTTCTGCACAACGAATTCTTCCCCTTCTTAAATCTGTTATCCCAGAGATGCTGCTATTGTCACTGAGGGGTTTGGCTTGGAGAAGGCTGGCATTGGCTCCATCAGACATGCATACAGTTTCTGGCTGCTTCTTCTGGAATCAGGGAATCATAGAATCAACTAGGTTGGAAAAGACCTTAGAGATCATCAACCTCTGACCTAACACCCTTGTGTCAGCTAAACCATGGCACTGAGTGCCACATCCAGTCGTCTTTTAAACACCTCCAGGGACAGTGACTCCATCACCTCCCTGGGCAGCCCATTCCAATGCCCAACCACTCTTTCTGTAAATAATGTTCTGATTTTTAGCTTAAACTTTCTCTGGTGCAGCTTAAGACTGTGTCCTCTCTTCTGGTCTCTGGTTGCCTGGGAGAACAATAGGACAATAAGAAGACATCAGGTATGGAAGCGAAATTTAATATGATGTAACTTGGAATGAAATGTAAGTCTTTGATTGGTTGAGAGTTTCTTGTTACGAATCAGAAACATCAGTGAAGTTCTTTCAAGTTCTGCTCAAATTCCTTAGACTTGAAAAACAGTTATTATTATAAATGTGTGATGTGCTTTCCTCTTTGTTCTTAGAGTAGAGGATAAAAATAATTCACCATAATACTGTAGATTGTGTGTCAACTTCAGTAGGTCTCTGGACCAGATCTCTGAATTTTCAGATCTCTCCTGATCCAGTGTTATTTCTTCTCTATTTCTTTCTTTTTCTCCCCACATTAGTATAACATTAACTCTTAAAGTACTAGTTTTCATTTTACCGTTCAAGTAGATGGAAAAGACAGCTAAAAAAATGAATAATCGACTACTGTAACAATAAATTAACTGTCAAGCTTGGTTCCTTTGTGTCATTTGCTTATCCTAGACGCAAAATACACATGCAATTAAGAGAAAAGAGGTTGTGACAGGGATGGTTAGCTACAGAAGTTTCCAACTTAGTTTCATATCAGTGCATAGTATTATTTTGTGGTTAAGGACAATATTGGTGCATAACGATTTTTCAGGTGGATAGTAATTATTAATCTACTGAACACTTAAGGGAAAGTCAGAAGTAAAAGTCAGTTCTGAAAGGTTGGTTTTCTGTTGTTGGTGGGGTTTTAATGGTTGTGGGCTGTGCCGGTGTTCTATCTTTATTGATAGATTGAATTTCTGGGAGAAAGGAGGCTTCAATATAAGTAGTGAATTCTTTCAAATTGAAAAATATGAAATATAATAAAAAGTTTCTGGGGACCCGAGTGTGAATAATCAGTGGCAGGAGCTCTGCCTGTCTGTCAGACCCAGATTTGCTTCCCTGTAAGAATCTACTGGTCCTTAGAGCCTAAGAGAAGCAAATGTTGACAGCAGTGCTTAAATCAGTGTGGTGTTTTATACTGCAGGCATTTTTTTTTTCTACTTTGCAAAGGCATAATGGTCATGCTGTAGCATAGGTTTTCTTTTCTTGTCATACATTGGATTTTCCAGGTGAATAGGACTTCAGGCACTCGACTGACACATTCGCCCAAGAAATTATGTAAATAAGTTGGAATCTTCCTTGAACAATTGTAAAATAAACTTACTTTCTCAATAAAAGCTTGCTGCTATTAAACAATTCCATGCTATTGTTGCGCAAACAGTAATGGATCACGCTGTCCAAGTTTATGTCATGTTGGTGGCAGATGGCACGTAATAAACAACCCGCTGTTTTGATTTCTACACGCTTTGATTGTTTGTCCAAATGAGCAATAAGTGTAGCTAATGTTTAGGCTCCAAAATATCTTTGACTGTGAGTGGAGAATGCTTCACTTGCTCTGCTGAAGCAGATACTCTCTATTCTTGTTTTCCTGTCAGAGTTCACAAAACAATGATACCCTTGAAATAGCTGCAATATTTGGTTCTCTGACCACTTGACAGTATATTAGATATGTGCTAATAAAGTATTCAGTGTCTCCTGTCAAGGCTAGAAGGAAGGATTAAGTCAAGGAGACTTATTTTGCCTAGTCTGCTATTTCACTCTTTTCTCCTTCTTCCTGCTTACAATCAAGAAAAAAAGTTACAATTACCTTTTATTCTTGTTCTTTCTGAAATAATAACCAATTCTATATTTTAAAATGTCTTTGTATTATCCTGACCCATTCTTTTTCTTCTGCTTTATTCCAAAATCAACGAGCGGGGAAATTTAATTGTACTATTATTTGACTTCCAGATAAAAAATTACCTTGTAAAAGCCAATTCCAGTTGGTGCTGATGTGTTTGCTTTTTGAAATATCGAACATATGAATGTTTGATTGCTCAGGATCAGATTGGATGTAATTTCTTGGCTTCTTTGATCTTTAAAGACAGCAGGAGTCTACCTTTTTGAATGGCACTTGAATATATGTTGAAAAAGGAAAAAGAAAAGTAGCATGTGTGAATATCAGGGCAAATTATATCATTATATCCTGAATGACAAGCCTTGGTATTACAATGCTAAGCACAACTCACTCTGTTCTCAATAAATAGAATTATTTAATTCAAATATGTGTATGAAAATTGCCATTTGTACGATTTAAGTCATGACCATTTGACTATTATAATTGGAATTGATTGTCCAAGTCTTTGTAACTCGGTTCCATGGTAACAGTTTGGATATTAGTGTGTTACAAAAAAATTGCCATGGCTACACTGACTGAAGCCTTGATCTTAAAATGAACTTCACACAAAAACAAGGATTTACACTTGTCTAATCACTGGCACTTTCACACCCTGTAGAAATGGTGTGCAAAACCCTTGGGTATGAGAAGGAAAGACTGGTGCTCTAAAACACTTAAATGTTAATATCTCTGCTCTAGGATCAGATTAAGATGTTTTTGGGAATAATTTTGTAAAAAGTTATCATTTAATCACATTTACTTATTAAATAAATAATATCATTTAGTAATGGCTAAATTGAGCACTGAGCTGTTGTTTGTGTTTATAATAAGCAACAGGGAGAGAGAGAGCTAAACAGGGCAAACTTTTTTTTCTAATATGAATGAGCAAGATTTCTGAAATCCACAGACTTCCACAGACTGCAGGTGGCCATTGATTTGGTCTCCACTCTAGCAAAAGATGCACTTCAAGTGCTTTGCTAAGCTGCCACCACGGGGTGTATAGTGCCTCACAGAGATCTTCTCACTTTCTGACATTCATCCCAATTTTACCTGACTAGGCAGATGAGAGATCAGTTAAAGATGAGT
The DNA here is from genome assembly GCF_021018805.1 of Prinia subflava. Lineage (NCBI taxonomy): Eukaryota > Metazoa > Chordata > Aves > Passeriformes > Cisticolidae > Prinia > Prinia subflava. The sequence continues at coordinate 68,143,808 of NC_086283.1, read as the reverse complement.
GAATATACAGAAGTGAGATAATTAGAATCTAACAGGAGTCTTTCAAAGTGGCACTTGGGAGGGTTCCTAAAGGAGACAGTTACTGTCTGAAATGTTGACTTATCACTTCTTCTTAGCCATCATAGGAGATCCCGTATTTGCTGATGTCAGCATTTGCTATAGGAAATGGTATACAGTAACCCCTGAAGATGGAGCAGGATAAATATTAAGCAACCATTTAATATTAATTAACCAGCAATTGCTGATTAATTAGGTCAAGTTATCTTTGCCTAGATTAATGCAAGCACAATGACCGGGGGTGTGAGTTACAAGAGTTAAGCTGGAACTTTACATAAGCAAGGATTGGACGGAACAGCTTCAGTGTGAAGTTAACAATAAGATTCATTTTTTGGGGTCTTCTTTGGTTTAGAACATGACAGGCTTGCATCTGACTATCTTATATAGGTATTGGACATCTTTTAAGATAGGAGGGAGGGATCCAGCTTCTAAGAGAGTGGTGCTTCAAAAAGCCTGGTTGAGCAGCCTGAGAATGAAGGGATTTGACTCCTTCAAAGGGAAAGCTCCTGCTGGTAAGAGCTTTGGTTGGAGGAGATAGACTGGTAGAAGGACTGTGGGGTGAGTGTGCGTTTGTGTGTATTCCACATTTGTGATTGTGATGCATTCAGTGTGGTGTTAAGCAAAAGTACAAAAACAAATGAGCTAATCAAAGTCCTGAAAACTTTGTAGCTGCAGCAATAATGTTTCATTTGTACTATTGAGCCAGTTAATCCTTCTCAGGGTAAATACAATTATTGCAAACTGAGCTACCTTCTCTGCCTATCAGTATTCTCTGCCTTGTAGGTACACTAGTCAGGCATATGAGTATACGTTTGCATGGCATGCACTGGCATGAAAGACTGCGTGTCCTTGATAATGAGAAAAAGATCTTATCATGAGAATAATGGTTTAGAACATAAACTATTAAGCTGAAGAAAGATTCTCCCATCCCATCATGCAAAGACCTTGTTTTCTGTTAAGAGAATTCCTAAGAGGTTATACATATGTTTCAGAAAATTGATTTCATTCCTGTTTCCTCACCATTTAATTCTAATGCAAGAATCTTACAAGTTTTATTTGACTGAAATAATATTCTTTTAATTTAATCTCTACAGTTTATGAGCTTGTTAACCATATTTACTTTTCTGACCATTTCCCCTTTGACTTAAGTCAGAGTCACCGTTTGAGGTAATGGTATTGCATATGAAATAACATTTTTAGATGTCTCCTCAGAAGCTTTATTGTTGAGTGACTTGTTAGCAGAATGTCTTGTTAGCTGATGTAGATTTGCTTGTAATAATTTTAGATTTCCTGTCAAGTTATAGCGTATAACATTAATAACATGTAGAAAAAAAGAATGCAAAAAAAATTGAAATTATTTCAGAAGTAGTTGGGGAAGTGATGACAAGCTGATAACAACAATTGTCACTGTTTCCCAGCTGAAGAAAAGTTTCTTTAAAACCTTTTTTTTTTTTCACGATTATCTGGAAAACGTTATTGTCTTTAAGACATCAAAATTAATCTTTCTGTACATCAACACAACAAAGTTCTTGCCAGGAGTAACAGCAGGTCAAGACATTAAATGTAAATAAAAGGGAATATTTAAATCTTTGCTTGTAAAAACCCCCAGCACTCCTTGCAACATTAAGTGAGATTGTGCATGGTGTTAAATCTCATTGACATATTATTTTGAAGTCAAACTTAAGTGATTTCCTCTGTTCAAGTATTAGAGTGCTGTTTATTCAAAAAGACTGAAATCTTTCTTGATTACAGACTTATGCTATGCAAGTGCATCAAATCAGAGATCAAACTATGCTTTTCCCTTTGCTGTGATGCCATCATGCAAATCTTTATGCTTAGATCATAGGAAAGGGAAGGGAAGAAGTAGTCTTCTGCACCTAAAAGCTTCTCATGGGGTTTGATATCCATCGCCATTCTTTGCTAGCTGAACAGAGCTCACACAGCCTTTACCCTTTTCCCAATTTAAAGGGTAAGAACACATGTTAATGCAACAGAAAGAAGATTTTTTGAAAGACAATCAGCTGGGTGTCCCATAAACACGAATCCTTGAACTTTCATGTTGAGAGCTGAGATTAATATCTACCCATCTGGTTAACTTTAACTTTGGAAGGTTACGTTTGGGCCTAATTATTTTCTCTATCTCCTCCAAAATCAAATTAAATTTATGCAACCAGATAGACTTTATTAACTCAAGGGTGGTTTTTTTTTTTTTTTTTTTTTTTTTTTTTTTTTTTTTTTTTTTGGTCTAGCTGATCAAAAGTAATGGGAAGAATTCAATGGAAAGCTGACCTAGACATTTCGAAGTCAAGGACCCCTTATCTTTCTATCACAAGTTATAAGCATTTTATAGAGAGGAGGGAGAATTCCTTTTGAAGCAAGAGGAAACAATTTGTCAAGATGATTTCCATAAGTCCTCTTAGTTTAGCACAACAGTTTGACAACAGCAAGGTCAGTAACAGTGCCTTGCCAAGTGGCTCTACATCTACTATGGTTGAAAATTAACAACAAATTAGGGAAATTAGTAATGCAAAACCTGATGTCTACAGTGCATAAATACATTTCTCCTCAAGATGAGATGGGATGTGAATATAGAGTGCAAAACTAGCTCAAGCTGAATATAAACATGCAAATATTTAGTTTAGAAAGAGAAGCAACAGGAAAGTTTAGTAAGGAATGGAAAATCAACCATTGCTTCGTAGTGTTCTGTACAGTAAATTTATAAATACCCCATTCGTATTTGTGAATGTAAACACTTTCAGTGCTGGATCATTTTACAGTGATTTCTTTTTAAATTTTAGTCCTTTATTTTATCAGTATTTCAAACATAGGAAAGTCTGATTCAAGCCTTGTCAGTAATTTTTTTCAAATAACGGGTTTGACAACTTAATTTTCCTGTTACTGATTTACTTTAAGAACTTTCAAATCACCAAGGTGTACTTGTTATTCCTGTGTTTGTTTTGATCCATATTTTAGTTGTCAAAATGAAAGCAGATTTACAGTCTTAGTTACATTTCAACTCAGTAATTGCTAAATCATTTAGGAAGGAGGAAATAAAAAAGTCCCACAAGCAGTTGTTATTATGCATATTTTTAATATCTGATTTTCAGCATAACCTTAGATTACAATGCAGGTTAAATTTCCCTTGCTGATTTGTAAGTATAATGTAAACTCTAGGCTCAGCTAATGATATTGCAATATAAAACTGTTCTGTTGCAAAGTAAAGACCTTGCTTAGCACTGCAAAGCTCTGGGTTCATTTCAATGTGATCATTCAGGCGCTATGGAGGGATTATGCTTTTATTGTATTTTGTTTCATGAATACATGAATGAATAATAAGTTCAACAAACAAGAGTTCCCTACTGGCTATCTCAAAGATATCATTTTGCAACATGTTATGAATTTCAATCAATCATCCTCAACAGTCCTTGTCCTGCTCAAGTCTGTGCATTAACAAAGTCAGCATTTTGGAACTATTGTAAATAGCTTGAGATTTGATCAGAATGTCCAAGATCAGGAAGCTGAAAAGAAGTGCTAGAGAGGAAGCATCCTGTGTATATTGCATTTCTTTTTTGTACCTACCTTTCCACACTTTACAACCATTGATTTTGTTGTAGTTGCATGTCCAGGAGGTGTTTGTTTTGTGTGACTTGTCTTTCAATGACCTATTTCCCTTAAGAAAGAACTAAAAAAGTCATGATAAACCACAAATACATATAAATGCATGCACATACATGTAAGCTTGTGATTCAGAAAAAGCAGGATGAAAATGCACAGAAATGTGGACTGTGTTTAAAAGAGTAGTATTTTATTCCACCTCTCTGGAAATTTATCTGTTTATGAAGTAAGGGTAAAATTCTAATTCATTTTAATAGTGATAGGAAGAGTAAGCACATTGATAAGAAGGTCAGAACTTTGCATTATTTGCATGTAGGATGGCATCAGTATCAAATTATATCTGATTTGTTTATATCTTTTACAATAACTAGTAAAAATAAATAACACAGTACATGATAACACTGTACAATATATGCCTTATTCCTGGGGCTAAGTGTCCAGTGGATGGATCAATTAAGAATTAAAAAAAACCTCAAAATGTTTATAAGATTTCCAAAAGGAGAGACGGGGATAAAACAAAGATCCATTCTGATGGAATCCATGGTCTAGTATGATTTAATTCTGTGCTCTGTCCCAGCTTCATCCCATCTCTTTTTCTGATAGGGACTAAGTTTTTCTCTCTATGCATTCTCTCTGTTTTCCCTTGCCTTTCCTTTTCTGAGTTATTACTGAAGTATCTTTCTTGTTTTTTGGTGTTATTTTATAAGACCAAAACCTACTTATGCACCATAATTTTGCTTAAAATATATATTTACACACTTTTGTAGCTGCAGTAAAAAAAACCCCATGCCATGTAAGTACCAGACAACTTTGCAAGTTAAAAATGATGGCTTACCCTTTACACTTGTCAAAGAGAAATAGTTATGCCAACAAGTAGTTATTTGATAGCTTGCAGTTGTTTACAGGTTGTTTGTTCTCAGCTGGTAAGTATTATTCTTGTGTCTTCTCTTTTTTCATTAAGTGAGCACGGGGCACATATCTGTTCTTTCAACACTTTTATAGAACTACAGAATCATTTAATTTGGAAAAGACCTTCAAGATCATTGAGCCCAATGGTTAACCAAGTAGTGCCAAGTCCAACACTAAACTATGCCATATTTACATGTCTTCTTAATTGCCTCCAGAGATGAAGACTCCCCAGACAGCTTGTTAATGGGCTTGAGAACCCTTTTAGTGAAGACATTTTTTCTAATAAGCAATCTAAACCTCCCCTGAAGAAACTTGAGGCTATTTTCTCTTGTCCTGACACCTGTTGTTTGGGAAGTGTGGCTGACCTTCACCTCACTACAACCTCCTTTCAGGCAGTAGTAGAGAGCAGAAGCTTCACCAGCTCTGTTTCTCTGTTGCCTTCTGGGTTCACTTAAATACCTGAATGTCGTTCTTGTCATGAGGGGCCTAGAACTGAACACAGGGCTTGAGGTGTGGCTTCACCAATGCCCGGTACAGGGGGACTGTCACTGCCCTGGTCCTGCTGGCCACACTACTATTGATGCAGGCCACGATGCCCTTGGTCTTCTTGGCCACCTGGGCACATCTGGCTCATGTTCAGCCACTGTTGACCAGAGCCCCCAGATCATTTTCCACCAGGCAGGTTTTCTGAGCACTGCTTGGGGTTGTTGTGACCCAAGTATGGGATCTGGTATTTTGCCTTATTGAACCTCATCCATTTGCCCTCAGACATTGATCCAGTTGGTCTAGATCCCTCTGAAGAGCTTTCCTGCCTTCCAGCAGATCAACATTCCATCCCAACCTATTTTCACCTGCAAAGTGACAGAGGGGACACTCCATCCTCTCATCCAGATCATGGATAAAGATATGGATAAAGCCCCAATACTGAGCACCACAGCTATTGACTAGCTGCCAACAGGATGTGTCACCACTCACCTCCACTCTCTGGGCAAAATCACATTGCCAGTTTTCACCCAGTGGACAATGCACTTGTCCAAGCCATAAGCAGCCAGTTTGTGAAGGGGAGTGTGGTGGGAAGTGAAGTTAAAGGAATCAGGAAAGCCCAAGTGTACACATCCACAGCCTGTCATCCACAGCCTTTCTGTCATCCACTAAATGAGTCACCTTGTCACAGAGGGAGATGAATTTGTTCAATCATGACCTACCTTTCACAAACCCTGCTGCCTTATCCTGATCCTCTGGTTGTCCTGTATGCATGATGGCACTCAAGGTGTCTGCTCCAGGATCTTCCCCAGCTCTGAGGTGAGGCTGATAGGCCAGGTCTTCCATTCTGATGACTCTTGTAGATGGAAATCGGGTTTGCTTTGCTAAATTCAGCTTGAGGACTGCAAATTCAACCTGTCATCACTGCAGGCCAGGCTTTCTCCAATCTTGATGTCCCACCATTAGCTCACTTACACTGCTGACCAGCAGATCTAGAAATGCATCCCTTCTGCTAGGATTGTGTACTCTGTGACCTAAGAAGATATTCTCCATGCCCTCCAGGAGTCTCCTGGATTGCCTAAACCTTGCCATGGTAATGTTGCAGTACCTTATGTGACACTAACTCTGTTGTGCTGTGCAAAGGGAGCTGCTGTACTAAAGAGCTCACAGCCTTGTGGGTCTGCCATTGAATAGAATAAATCATTAGGGTTATATGGAAGAAGAGGGAGCTGAGAAAAAAAGATTAAATGACTCTCAGAAAGAAATCTATAATAAAATTATTTAAACTGGTGAAAAAATCTTCCTGAATATTGCAATTTCACAGCTTCAGAATGTTTTCCCTTAGAAAAAAGAACCAGATATTTGTTGACTATAACCTCCTTTTTGAACCACTTGATATAACAGTTGCTTCTGGATAATGCCCTGGTGAATTCATCCAGATGACTGCTTTTCTGCAAGGTCCATAGGGTATACTGTACTCATTTACTAGCATGGGCTAAATTAGACAGAAATACCTTTGTGCACTGATCATTTTTGAACTCATCTTCAGGTTCAAAGAGTTACATATTTGTTTGAGAAATATTTGAGAAATCCGTCTATTCTTTTTCATATCTGAAATAGTTCATACTAAAGCTTTCATAAGACCCTTCAGTTTCTGTGTTAAATTGATGTTTAAATTGGAATGAAAGTAGGAATCTTGGCAGTTTAGATAATTTACTTCATCTGGTGGCCAGCTATGTTAACAATCACATCATATGCCAGCATTTACACTAGATGAAAGAAGTCCCTGGGGCAATGGAACTGCATTTTAGAAGCAGAGCGAAAATACAGTTATGGTCTTTGTTTCATCATTTTATTGTGTAAAAATGGAAAATTATTTTAACTGGAATTTTTAGATGTTAAAAGCGTAATGTAAAGGTTATGTTGAGGGTTAATTTGGGTGTATTTGCCTTGGAAGCTGAATGACAATTGATCAGTATTCTGGACAGGAAGTGTTCAGCACAATGTCAGCAAATTATGTCTTTTTATTCTGATGTATCAAGCACTTGGAGGAAATGGTATATTGTTAGCATATGAATAACATCAAAGCCCCACATTGCAAGATGTATTTCAGTCTTCTGGAATAAAATACATGGCCTCCTCTTTATTTATTCAAGTGCCTCCCCTTGTAATATAGTGCACGCTTGAACCCAAAAGCTATTTCTAGTCAAACATGGACAAACTGAACTTCAGGATTCAATTGCTGGTGCTTGACTGCACATTCCATCACTTGGCAAAAAAAATTGTAATATCAAATTTGCTTTCTGCTTGAAGAGTAAAATATGTTTGATTAAAAATAAGGTTCTTGTGGGAAAACTGTCTGTGGGGTTTTTTTGGTTGTTTTTTCTTTTTTTTTTTTTAGGAACAATTCTCAAAGAATGAATTTACGTCATCTGTATTTCCTTGATACTAGTAGTGACTATAACTACCCTGCATGAAAAGTATGAGTTTTAACAGTACATTACATTTGAGGTTATTCTGGTATCTCCTGTGAATACATTTCTTAAATCAAACCAAATTAAGAAAATAACCAAAAATAAATCCCAGAGATTTACTGTGCTGCTGTTCTTAGAGAATGTGCTTGTCCTTCTTTTATTGTCCTCCAATAAAGACAAGCAAGCACTTCTACCTTACTATCCACCAGAAGAAATTCTTCTAACTTGGAAATCTCAGTTATAATGTGGGATGAATGCTTGTTTGACAGTCTTCCACAGACAAAGAATTTTCAAACACTTAAACAATTTAGTCCATAGTTTAAAAACTATAGGTAAGAAACTTTGATTATGGTAACCATTAACTATTTATTTTCAGATATGTTTAGTTTGTGAAAATTTCCCTAGTTTACCGTAGTAATTTTGTTTACTGTCAGCATAGAAAAGCCCTTGTAATTGAGGGTCAGTATAAATTAAATTAAAGACATTTAACACTAGCATGAGACTGGTAGAAATTAGAGGTTCCTCACTGATTAGGAAATTTTCAGTATTCTGATTCTATTCCAGTTCACATTAAGGACGTGTCTTGCCCTGATATCTTTGTGTATCAAACTGATTTTGGTTTCTCTGCTTTTTAAAATTGGTTACTACAAATTTCCTCTTATTTTAATTACACTTTTTAAAATAGCAACCTGATGTATTTCACAATTCCCTTTGCACTCAAATTTGTTGTTAAAAATTTCAAAAACCATTTCACCTGAAAGAACTGTATTGCTACTACTATGCAACATTTCCAGCACTTGAAGCTCTGGCTAGGTTCTGCTTTGCTGCCCTTGCTCTGCAACACTCTTATCCACCAGAAACACTTGAGTACACATTTCACTTTGGGTCCATGAAGAATAGCACTATTGAAATCAAGGAGACTGCAAATGTTTAAGTGTTTTGATGGACATAGGAAAACGGTGTCCTTCACTTAAAATGACAATACAGATGAAAGAACAGGGGGATTTATTTGTAGCATGGTTACTAAAAGTGGTGTTACTTACTCCATCCCCTAATTACCAATTTGAAACACCTCTCAGATACCTAGGAAATACTTATTAAATGAATGTTTTGAAAGAAAGTATAGTTTTTTGCCGAAAACTGTTACTGCATGATGTATATTTTAAGCTTTCCACTAGACACTTGTAAAACTAAACAACTGATGTTGTCTCACACAAAATGTACAGTTCTTCTTTCATGCTAAGCAAGGAGACCAAAAGAAAGAAAACTAAATACAAAAATCCATCAATTTGCTGTCTAAAAATGCCTTGCTTTAAAATAAACTTTTAACAGGCACCTTTGTTTTCCCAAGTATTTCTCCATCACTTAACCGACTAAGATATAATAAACCATTTTTTTTTTAAAAGGACACTTGGGAAAAATAGTTCCTTGAAATGAATATATAAATTTAAAGGGTGAATCAGCCAATAGTGTGATGATTGCATATTTGGGATTGTTTCTGGTCTTGCTGCTCTTAAACATGTGCTGAAGATTTAAAGAGATCCCAGGTGGTCTAAAACTCTTACCACCCAGTCTGACTTGGGTTTTAGTATACTATAAATAAGTGTCAGAAACCACACATTGTTATTAAGCAGAGCTGCAGTAACTCTTAGAACTGGCAATAACTGAATAAGTCAGCGGAAATGGTGTGTTAAAATGAAAGAAAATAAGACTAATAGACTTACACTTTTAACAGAATAGCTCCCCATCAGAGAAGCCCAGCTCTACCTCTATACATCATTTGTTTAGGAAAGGTGTGATTAAAGGTTATGTTAACTGACTATCATGTGTGTATGAAAGCAACAAATGAAAATACACAAGAAATTTCCTGTTTGGAATTAGAAACATGTAATATTTTTATTTGCATTGACTTCCAGATCATCAGATTTGTGGTAAAGGTCCCTGCAAGAAATGTACAGGTATTTTCAACACAATCTTGACAAATGTTAGAGAGAGTTTTGGCTTTAAAAGGGTTATAAGCTGTTAAATAGTTACTTTTCCTAACAAATCCCTGTCCTGGAAACACCTGTGCTAAAGAGGCTTGTGCTGATCTCCTGTAAGAATTGGCAGAGGACTCCAACATTTGCTGAATAAAACTGGGATGAAAATCCCAGTTCTATCCTCATAGCATTTGCTAAATGGAAATAGAAAAAAATACTGCAATTAAGTTACTAATAAAATGAATGAAATAGGATGAAAAGGGAACTAAGACCTTTACTTGTCTGCAGAAGAAATACATATAACTGTGCGGATTCCTTATGCATGTTTAGTATATGTTAAAGATAACTGAAGGAAGAGTTAAGGATTAGAAAAGGTACATAAGGTTACTAAGAGCATCTACACTTTGCTGATGGAAATGCTTATTTGTGCTAAAACTTTACAGAAGAAAAGGAGATGAAAATATTTTTCACTGAGTTTGGAGACCAGATTCTGTTTACCATTTGTTTAAATCCCAAACTGCAAGGCTGGAGGAAGGGGGAAATAAGAACAGGCAAAAATAAGGATGAGTTCATACTGCCTAAGTTTGTGTAACCACATTCTGGACTCCTCCTCCCTCATGTTTGCTTGCTCACTCAGAGGGAAAAGAGTTTTTCTTAAATTCTGTTGAGAACGTGAAAAACCTGAAGGAGACTGCAACCATGTTAAGCTTGTTGGTGTGGAGTACCTAACAATCATCCCAAGGATTTTGTATTTGTTGCAGTCATTCATAAGATCTTTGAATTATTCCTTCTGTTGGTTCCTGTTATTTGAACCAGCAGGAGACTGAAAAGGACAAGACTGTAACTTACTGATGTGTTCAGAGGGTTACAATCTTGTGAATTCTGTTTCCCGCTGACATGAAGAATAGGAAGAGAAGAGCAGAGCAGCAGTGTAATATATCATGATGATATCAAACGTCTGTGCTCCGGATGGTTTGTTTGATCACCTTTTAAGGCTGTATCATTTTAACATTATTGTGACACCTTCTGTAGGTCAGTGGAAGAGGACTTCTGTCCTTGCTCCTGCCCTTATCCTTCACTATTATCCAAAGGCCATGTATTTTTTTCGGGAGTGAAGCTAATGAAAGCAAAGCTCTAATAGGCAAAAAAAGTAGTGAGAAGTTGGGAAAAAAATAAATTAGAAAAACTCCACAGTGAAACATAGAACTACTCAAAGTTTTCTTCTATGCCATTATACTACAGTAAAAAATTGTGTTACTTGTGATGAAAGATCTGAGTAGGCTTGCAGCCTTTCCAGCTACATGGGCCCAGGCAAAACGAAAAACAGACTTTTTTAGTGTTACAGTAATTTAATCAGAAATTATTCTTTACAGTAAAGTGCATCAAAATTGGTACTCATTAATAGAGCTTCCTTTAGATCCCAAGTATGGCCTTTTCATTAATTTGACTGCATTCACATCAAAAACCTAAACAAAGGGTCATGAAGAAAAGCAACACTAAATCACTATCTCACTTCTTAATTCTTGGCAGTTTACTGTTGTGTCACATGTATTCTAATCTTGGGTCTCAGCCTTGCACAAAGCGTAAATATTTCTCTGTATAATCTTCATGTCCACTAGATAGTTCAGGACAAGGGAATTTAATTCCCAAATTGTGAATGTTTCCTTATGGTGACCAAGTCACTATGGCAGACAAGATCAAGTGTATAGAAAAAGGATTCAATACTGTAAAATTCTAATTATTCTGAAGACTGGTTTTGGCTTTACTGTATGTACATATGAATAAAAATAATACTCAGGCAATCTTAGATTCATCATACCTCTGCTGGTGATGAACTTTGCTTATGCCAAAGCATAATTCGATGTGACCATATCAAGAAATATTTTGAGTTTTGTGATAGTCATAAGGTATCTGTTCTTTGTATAGCATTTCATTGAAACATTTAGCTAGATTAGTTCTGGGTAAACTTTTAGGTGGATAAGTTCTTCTTCCAGTGGTTCTTGTGCGCTTGCACAACTATTTTTCAGTGAGAAATTTTAGATAGGGGACAGAAACCTGAATTTTAACTTGCATACTCTGTCTGCAAATCATAATTTGATTGAATGGAATTTAGTTGCTGTATCTGTAACTGCTGTCTACATGTTACTTCTGCCACTAAGGTGTAAACTACAGGTTTTCCAGTAGAATCAATCAATAATGGGACAAATGGGAGTAAAATATGTGTTGTGGTCTTTCCCTGTCAGTCAGTCCTGTGTACTAGGAATATGATGTTTGCTGGTGTATAGAATTTGCAAGTCTCATGTGACCTTTTATAAGTTTATTAGAATTATAGGAGTGTACAGATAAGTTGATTTTTAGAAAGTATTTTAAAAGGAGGTCATATTTGCTTTGCAGTAATTGAACTGGTGTCATAATTTACCTTTTTATTTTCTTTGAACTTTTTAGTTGATATTTATTTCTCACATGCACCACAATGGAGCTGATGGTGTGCTATCTTGTAGGACTAAAAATATAGGGGTTTTTTTGTTCCTGAAGAGAAAGGGGAAATAATTTTCCTCAGATATCAGGTATTTTAGTGCTAACTATGGTCTAAGGAGTGATGACCTGGTATTTTTTCTACCAGTTTTCTTTAATGGAGTTTGCTATTGATAGCTAATAGTGGGATTTTTTTTTTGTTTGGAGGTTTTTTGTGTTTTTCTGGTTGTTTGATTTGCTTTTTTTTTGTTGTCGTTGTTTTGTTTTGTTTTAGTTTTTCTGGACTAAATTGCTGTCTTACTAAATCATTAAGGCTGGGTCCCCTAGCTCTGAATTAACTAAATTGTGTGTGTGTTAACAAAAAGAAAATGCTAATCAATTACAGAAATTGTTGTGATGACTTACTGGTTGCTTTTCTGATAGTTAAATGACTTTGAGAAGAGTGATTTTGATCACTGGTTAATATGGCAGGTATATTTTGATACGTCTTCTTCTTTTAAATCTACTCAAAAATTTTGAGGGAAGTGACTCAGTGACTAAATTTTGGAAGAGGTAAGAGGAAGTGTTGCTGAAATAACAGTAAAAGGCCTATGTATCAGGTGACTCACATCACTATGTATGATGAAGTAGCTGAGCACTGGGTTTTATTGCATGCAATATTCTATGAAAAGTACACTAGTAAAAGAGAGCCCTACTCTGTCAGTTGAGGTATATATTTCACTACTGGTAACACATACAGAATGCAGGAGCTCAAATATTACAACGTGGAAATTAATATGTATTGGTGATCTTCAGACAATGGTGGTACTGTGTGTGTCTACAGAAGTCTGGAGTTTCTGCTGTGAGCTTCCATAAAGCTTATTGGTCTTTCATGCAGAATGTCCATAAATCAGTGAGGTTTAAATAGCACTGCCCTCTTGAACACCTGCTTATTTGCCTTGAGAAAATTCTGTAGCATTTTAAACATCACTTTATGACACTGTAAGTAATGCCTGCTCTAGAAACACTTGGAAGAGCCATTAAAGTTAAGAGTCTATCAGCATTTCATTATAGAGCTTGATTTCAAGGGGTTTACAACTCAGCCATTTGAAAATGCATTTGACTGAAACTTGTTACATGACTTACTGTGTTTTTTTAGTGTTGGACAAATTATTTCAGGTAGTTCTTTTGCTTGTGGGAGGAGGAGTGGGCAAAGATTGTAGGTATAAGTAATTTTTCTTACAGAATAGTATTTTTCTTAGAGAAAACAACCTTTAAATATAGATGTTTTATTTCCATCCAAAATGTCTTTCTGATTATGTACTTTGAAAGATCTTATCACGTGTCATATGAGCTTGTAGATATCATACTCTATATATGCATCCTTAATGACTGTGAAACTTCTTTTCAAAGAGAATTTTAGGAGACCTTATTTCTTGCGTTTGGTTTCAGCAAATGGTATTAAGGCTCTTTGTGTAATGGAACATTAGACTGAATTTCTAAGTTAGAACTTTATAATGATTTTATTTATAAACACCACTGTTGTTTTTTTAAAAGATTTATCAAGCATCATCTTTATTGTCTGCCAAGTACCTCGCTGTTATAATTTGTTCACTACCCATCTGATTCTTGATAGGAGTTTGAAGGGTGACATTTGAAACGCACAGGCTGACATTTTTGAGGACAACAGATCAGAAGTAACTGAAGAAAATGGTTAACAGTTTTATGAAATCAAGCAAAAAGAAATTCAACTTTTCTTACTGCTATTTTGTAGAGTTTTTATAAAGGTCATACATTTCTTTTTGGGAAGGCATACAAAATGAAATAGTGGAAGAAACAGCTTTGTTCTGAGGTGCTAGTAAACATTCTAAACTTTAGACATAAAAGAGCACTTGGAATTCACCAATAACCTTATTGAGAGTGATTTTTAGTCCCAAGATGTAAGCCAAATATACCTTCAGCAGAGAACACTGCTACATGAGTAGGCAATTACACTGTGTGCCATTTTCAGTGTCAAAATTATCTAGAAATCTATTGAAGGGTAGTACAAAAAGTCATGATATGGAGATTCCTCACCTGAAGTGTAAAGAAATTTTTTCTTTTTAATGAGATATTTAGTTGTACTGTTACTTATGACTTTATGTTCCTTAATATGTTATATTGAAAAATGACCCTGATTATGCATGAGTGGGAAGTCACTTTTATTTAGTTCAGTGAAAGTTGATTAGAAGTTGTTTAGTATTCACTCCCTTGTTTCATTTGCTCTTTAAACTTAAAATCTGGATAATTGCAACTCAAAGCAGATATTTGATTTTTATGCATGAAAGTGAATTACTTAAAGGGTACTGTAAGGATTTTGCATTCCCTAATGGGGACCAAAGGAGTGTGAAGGTGAAGTGGTGATCTGAATTTGTGTTTGAACTCAGTCAGGCTGCAGAGCTGTAATTCAGTCAATACAATTTTGTCTTATTTTGGCTTCCACAGAACACATCCACATCTTAAAAAACTCAAAGATTAGGGAGAGGCTTTGGTACTCGTTATGTCTAATGTCAGTATTTGTAGGAAGTTTCTGGTAAATGGGAACATGGGCAGCCTGCAGATCATCTGGAGCCTCATACTGGATCGAGATGATGTTTCATTTTCTCCTTTGTGCAGCATCAGAAGTTCCAGCACAAACTGATACAGATATGTATACATGCATGTATACAAGTTTATATCTATTTCTAGGTAGTATAGAGGTAAGATATGCATAGTGTAAATATGTCTGGTTTGTATAATGCAAGTTTTTTAGTATCTTAGCTCCTTTCTTGCTGAGCTATTTTTGCAGATGACTCTGACTGCTGATCCAGATTTAACTTTGCAGTCAGCACCCAAAGAGGTTGAAAACAGAAGTCATTCCTTATAGGTTAGAGATTTCTTGTGTTTTTCTGTATTGGTCTTATATTTTTGGCAATCCAACTGAAGTCAACTTGTGTTTTCTCATTCACCTCTTGTATCTATCTGTCATATTGTTGTATCATGCATGGATTATAGAGATTATCAAGGCTATAGAACAATGGTGCCAGTTCTCTATTTGCTCCCTATATCCCAGAGACCTGTTGGTTTATAGACAGGCATTCAGTGTTTCTGTTTCAGATGGCCTGTGGTGTTTCTGCAGTGCACAGTCCAGCTAAGCTTGAACACGAAATGTGTCATTGCTTCTGATTAGGGAGATGCTCTACATGACCTCCAGAAAGCTGTTTAGTCCTTTATCACTGTGAGCTTGCTGTTTGCCTGTGAAGCATGTACATAAAGTGAGTCAGATCAAAGTAAAGGACACTGAAAACACACTGGTATTTCCCCACTGGCCTGTCCTGTTACAGGGCCTTTCACATACTCAGAAACAGAATTGTGTGCCTCAGTTGCCAAGTAAGTGAGTAACAAATCTTATTTATTTATTAAAAAAACCCCTCACACTGTAAATCATATTTTAATCCAGATCATGACAGCCAGTGTATGAATGACCTCAAGCAAGTAACAGAATTAATATTTAAGTGATGCTGGGTTAATATCCAGGGTTAGAATGAAGCTAATACTACTGTTGGGTACAAGGCTATCAATAAATTTGTGAGAGAGGGACCTTAGAATTTCACGGGTTTATGACCAATGCAGTTGTAGTTTTGAAATGCATTTTCTGATCTGAGGTTTCTGTTGTGTTAGTCACCTTTGCTACCATTTTCTGAGTAATCCCAGAATCACTGTTTGTGCAACAGTAAAGAAAAATATGTAACAGATAACTAGTGATTTATCCTGGCAAAGATTTAATTGGTTGCTACTAGCAAACATACTTAAAATTGGGATTACAGGCCTAGCAAAAGCATGAATGTGTAGCTAAATATATATCAGCTGCTTAGTGTTTATTGCCACCAGCATTACAGCAGTGTCCCAGACAGAAAACGATATAAATTCCCCATTACATTAGATGTAAAGAGGTCTTTAGTGCTGACAGTGATTACCCTTACATACACTTTCTTCATAGCTCTTTCTCCTTTAAGAGGAGGGAAAAGAAGTAAAAAATGCTAATTCAGCAATCTGTTGTTGGTTATATGACATTATAGTTGTTCTCATTCTTACCTCGTAAGATTTTTGTCCCAGTATTCAGGAAAGGCAACTGTAATATATTTGATGCCTACCCTTCTAACTTCCTTCTAAACTCTTACTCCTAACTCATCTTCAGTTAATGATCTTCTGTTCGGTCACCAGGCACTGAAATATCTTGGGCTCTAAAACAAAGACCCATTTTTTTACTGTGGGTCTGGAAATGAAGTCATGCTCATCTACCATGGGCTCCATCCAGACTGGAGTGTCTGCTGCCACTGCGGCCCCCTCAGTGCAAGACCACAGTACAATCTGGCTGTATTTTTTTCCTGAAAAGGCAAAGGGCAAAGGAAAGCTAAGCAGTTTCTGTGTATTTGTGGTAGGATTGATATGGTTTCAGGAAATGTATAGAGGTGAAATACAAATTTAGGTGTCTGAAGTCATAATTCTTGTCCTTGTGCCACAGAGCGCAAGATGAACAGAAGTCACACTGATAAATGCTCTGTCATTGTCTTGCCATTGACTTATCCTCTGTAACAATGGAATGGAAAAGACGCATCACTAATTGCCAATTAGGCTGACACAAGAGTAAAAATTTCCAATGGCCAATGGCATATTCTTATCTAGTCTGTTTTCCTTGGCAGTCTTAATTCATATTTAGAAGCTCTTAGTATGAAGATTCTCCTTTGAAATCCTTACATATGAGCCAGTCCTTGGTCCTCAGCACCATTTACTCCCTCTACAAATATCAAATTCTGTTGACATGGAAGCTGAAGTCCCTGTGGCAATGACTCATTGTAGTTCCTATTTTCCAGTACTTATAATTTTGCTGCCAGATGTTTTTATCTGATCCTTAATAATAAGGTGAGTGTTTACACTCTGAAATGGAGCAAGTCAATTATTATCTAACTCAAATCACTGAACAGCCCTCACTGACATGCAAAACTGATCCATTTTTCATAAACCTTTTTCCTGAGACTGGAGTGTAAAAAATGCCTTCAATATCCATCTGAGTGAAATGTCTGACTACTCCGTGTAAGTTCTTCCTTTTCTGTCATAAAAAAATCATCTGACTTCAGACATTTATTTGTCAGCTAACAGTTATGCTCCATTTTCAGAAACATTAAGAACATTCACAAATGGAAGTGTGAGGAGGCTATGGAAAGATGAGGGAATGGACTTTATTTATATTTTTTCTGTCCAGCATAAAATTGGAAATGTTTCAAGTCAGCACTTTAAACAAAAACTCTCTTTGGAATGGCGATGTGCTCAGCAGCAGTTCAGGAAAGGTGTAAATGAAAAGGTACCAGATGGCAGAAGCTGCTGAATACTGAATTCTGAATTTACTTCATTGTATGCATATGTATTCACAGGTCATTCTATCATTTTATAAATAATGGAGGAAATTACTTATGTTTCCTTACCTAACACACCAAGAACATGGAATAGTCATTACATCATCTGATTTTCTGAGTGCAAGTACTTTATAAAAACAAATGTGCCCATGGGAGATTCACACTTTATATAGCCCCTTTTACAGGGTTTTCCAGTTGCTTTTACAGAAATATATTTGGGGCTTTTTAAGGAAACCTATAATTTATTAAAAATAAAAGACAAACAGAGATAGTAAAAGTAGGAACAGAAGACTCAGCTCTCACTGTTAAGGATAAGACATGCACAGGATAATGCAAAATGGATAAAGCCTGCATGACTTGCTGGGAAGATTATATAGACACATAAATGTGATATGTATGTGAAGAGTGGGAAGTCTTATATGTAATCTATGTACTTTACTCTCTTATTCAATGAATACTTTTAATTGGGTATCCATAGGACTTATACCTACTGTTCTTCTTGGCAAATGAAGTACTCAAAAAATGGCCCAGATGAGCCCTGATAAGGGGCATTGTCTATGCCGAAGAGAAAGAAAAAAAAAACCTCGAGGACATAATGTACTAAAATGCTCAAATTTCTTTTCATCCTTACTCATCTTAGATAGCATATCAGGAGGGTGGACAAAGCCCTGCTCCACATCCTATACTTTCCCCTTTTTCTCTTCCGCACACCCTTCTGAGCCCTGAGATTCTTCCCTCCTATGCCATTGCAGCTCTCAGGGGAGTAGAGGGAAACAAGAAGGAGGTCTCTCCATGACTTCTCCATCCTGGAGCTCCCAAGATGATGTTTGTGAAGTAGGGCCAAGCAGCGGCCTCAAAGAAAATGGGTTCAGACATTTATTTGGCATCATCGTTGAAGCTTTGTTCAAGGTGGCAGTTAGCAAAGGGACAGACCTGTCTCCTGAGGATGGCTTTTCCTTCCAAGGACCAAGGTGTCAGCTGGCCCACGCTGTGGTCTGTTGCTTGAAGTGCTGCACTCAGGTGTAGCAGCCCTCCACTGTCAAAGGTGCTGGCTGCCCTCCCTGCAGAAGCCACAGACATTGCTTGGGAAGGTGACCCTGCAGAAGTGTGAGTCTGGACAGGGTTACCAGTGACAAGCTCTGGGACAGCACAATGAGTGACAGAGGTCATTATGTCTGCTCCAGGATGCACCAGATCCAGTGGAGAAACATTTAAAGTGCTTGCACATGATTGCCCACAGCATGAGGAGTAAACAAGAGGAACTGGAAATTTGGCTCATGTCAGACCTTCAATGCTGGCTTAAGTGAGACTTGGAGGGAAATGTCCTGTGCCTGCAGTGTTGGAGTGGACAGCAATAGACCCTTCAGGGGAGACAGGCAGGGCAGGCAGGGCAGAGGGTTTGGACTGTAGAGTGTTTGTAGCTGGGAGAGACACGGTTGAGAACCGTTTTGTTTAATCCTTACCCAACCTTACTGGTTGGGTAAGGATTAAACAAAAACTAAATATAGCAGTTGTGGGAGTTTACCACAGATCAGCCAGGCAGGATGTTGGCACTGATTTACTAGTCTGTAAAGACTTAAATCTCTGCTCTAAATCAGTTGTCCTTGTTCTGCCCCTACGGATCTTAGTTAAATTCTCTCTCCCTTCTTCTTATGAGCCTCTTATAAGTATTTAAAGGTCACAAATAGGTCTTCCAGGAACCATCTCTTCTCTAGGCTGAACAACTCCAATTCTCAAAATTTCCTCCTCATTGTTATCATAGTCGCGACTGTGCTTTGGACTCACTCCAACAAGTCCATGTCTTTCCTGTGCTAAGGATGCCAGAATTGGACACAGAACACCAGGCAGGGTCTCACCAGGGCAGAGGGAGCCTCCCTCACCAGGCTGCCCATGGTGCTTTGGATGCAACCAGGACAAGTTTGGCTTTCTGGGATATGAGCACACATTGCCAGTCATGTCTAATTTTTCATTTACTGGTATCCCCAGTTTCTTTTCCTTCTCTGGTCTCAAACCCTTCATCCACCAGCTTATACTTAGACTGGGGGTTGTCCTGGGCCAGGCACAGGATGGTGAACTTGTCCTTGCTGTCACTCACAAAGTTTGCATGGGCCCAGTCCTCCTGTCCAGGTCCAGAAGAAATCCATATAGAAGATGACTCCTAATAAAGGTGCTAAGGGAACCGAATAGGGAAAGTGCACTCCTGGGTCTGCTGTTTCTAACTGGAGATGATCTCAAGGGTGAAGATTGGTGGCTGTCTTAGCCACAGTGATTATGCAGCCACTGTGATTATGTTAAGTTTCAGATAGTTGGCACTGTGAAAAAAGCTGTCAGCAGAGATGCTACTAAGAGCAGGCTTTTGGCTGATCAAGAAAATGATAGGGAATCTACTTTCAAGGGTTTCTGAGTCCATAAATACTGGGGACATTTTAAGAGCTACCTTTTAAAAGAGCCCAGGAGAAGGGAATTCCTGTGTTTTGGAAATCAAGGATGTGCAGCGGAAGGCTGGGTAGGCAACTGAACACTGAATTCTGGATAATGATTCTAAATATTTAGGTGGAAGAGAAATTGTATGGATTTTGAAGGCATGCTCAGGCTACACAGAAGGATTACAGAGGTGTTATTTGTCACTAGGGAGAAAATTTGTATGATGAAATCTCGTTTGGAATTGAAGTCAGTAAAATTAGTAAAAATAAAAAGGCTTTTAAGGGCATATTCATGGTAAAGGAGGGTTAAATAATAGATTGGTCCATTACCTGATGAAGTGTGTTTTCACCTCACAAGCAGGGGTAAGTGAAGATAAAACTGAAGTATTTCATGACACTTTTGCCTATATCCTTTATCATCAACAATGGGTCCTGGAACCACAGGAGCTGTGGGTCTGAGCACCACGACTGGGAGAGGGAAAGACTCCCAACTGTTCATGCAGAATTTGCTGCTGCAATCAATTGTACCTATTTTTATGAGGCCCAGTTGGATTCATCCCAGGTCACTGAAAGAACTGGACATTGTCAAAGCAAAACCTCCCTCAGTTATCAATTTTTGGATTCTGAGGAGATCCTATCTGTCTTGAGTGGGAGGTAGCAATTTTCAAGAATGGCTAGAAAGATGACCGTTGTAATTCTAGGCTTGTCACTCTCACTCCAGTGCCTGGAGAACATTATTATGAGAACTGCTGAAAAACACTTGAAAGACAATGCAGTCATCAGTCAAAGGCAATAACTCATGAAAGGAAAGTCATAGTGGAAAAAGGGAAGACAATGGATGTGGGCTGTTTGGTTGTTGAGGTTTTTACATTTTATTTTATTGTTTTATTTTATTTTATTTTGGTTTTTGATACCGTTTCTCACAGAATCCTTCTGGATAAAATATCCAACACACAACTGGACTTATACATAATATAATGGATGAACAGCTGATTGACAGATTTGGCTCAAAGGGTTGTAGTATTTGGGATAACATGTAGCTGATGGCCTGTCAGTAATGGTGTTCCCCTTAAATTTAGGTTTAACTTTGGGGCCAGTTCTGTTTGATAGTTTTATTAATGACCTGGACACACAAGCTGAATGCACAGTAAGTAGTTGCAGACAATATTAAACTAGGAGGAACAATTGATATCCTCAAGGGTACAGGGACCTTAGAGATAGATCTTGATAGATTAGAATGCGAGACAGTCACCAGCTGTGTGAATTTTGGCAAGAAAAAATGTCATATTCTGCATCTGGGATGGTGTAATCCTTTGTGTACATATAGTCTGGGTGCAGGCAGCTATAGCCTTGCGGAAAGGGATGGAGGGTTTTGGCTGGTGGTTATCTCAATATGAGTCAACCATGCCCTGAAGTTCAAAAGGGCCAGACATATCCTTGGGTACACTGAGCACGTTATAGCTAACTGGTCAATGAAAGTGATTGTATCATTCTATTCAACATTGATGTGGTCTCACTTTCAATACTGTGTGCAGTTTGGGGCCCATCATGTAAGGATATAAAAATACTACAGTATGTCTAAGGAAAGACAACAGAAATGGTACAAGGACTAAAGGGCCTGACTTGTGAGGAGTGGCTGAGGAGACCAGGTTTGTTCAGCCTGGAGAAGAGGAGACTGCACATTGCAGTTACAGCTTCCTCATGAGGAGATAATGGAAGAGGGGTATTTATCTCTTCTCTCTGGTGTTCAGTAGTAAATTTCAAGGGAATGGCTTAAAGATATTTCACTCGAAGTTCAGATTGAATATTAGTTCTTCAGATTGGAAAGGTTTTTCACTGAGATGGTGGCCAAACACTGGAACCAGCTCGCCAGAGAAGTGGTCATGTCTGCAAGTCTGTTAGTGTCCAAGGAGTGGTTGGACAACGTTCTGAGAGATAGGGTTTAATTTTTCAGTTGCCCTGTGTGGAGCTAGGAGTTGGACTCAGTGATCCACATGAATCCCTTTCAACTCATGATATTGTAAGTACCTCTACTACACTGCCTAATTTGTAACTGAAATTTGTGGACACAAAAAATGCATTTTCTTTTTCTGCTTGCACCTGTGTGACAAAACCTGCCTTTATTTTGTTGTCCTTGAAACTTAACTCCAGGATTGCATTCTTGTTCTCCAGGGTTATGCATTCTTGTTCAACCATTCTTTTCAGTTTGTAAGCCAAACTTTTAAATGGTAATACATCAGCCATTTCTGTTTCTTTGTAGCAGAACACTGCTATACAAGTGGGTTACCTTGCTCCAAATTATTAAAAAAACCCACCTTAATCCTTAAAGTTGATTTTGGATTAGAATTTGGCAATGAACCATAGATTTCTCATGCTTTC